>NW_024092165.1:0-15167 GCF_014356525.2 Nilaparvata lugens | reverse complement strand
ATTGAAGTCAATATTATACTAAGCGAACAATTTCTGTTTAAATATGTGTGTTTGCGGATATGTATGTATGTCTGATGGATCTCGAAAACGCCTCTAACATTTTTTTATTAAATCAGGAATAGAGTAAGTTTGCAATAAAAACATTATTTTACAGGTCAAGTTCGTGGACATCAAAATGACTCACTCCTTTGTCCTTTTTCAGGATATAAAAATAACATTGAAAGTGCATAAGAAAAAAATTTGTTCTGATTTAGTCACTGAAGAATTCATTGCATGCAATTAATAGTTTTTTCCGTTCATTCAATCATAAAATCAGCAATATCTATTTGGGAGCTATGACAGAGACAGTCCTTCATGCGCTGATACATGAAGTTCTACATCGACGTTGAGATGTCAATGTGCGGTTTGCGCACACTTGGAACTCTGTCTCGAAATCATGTATCACATGACCACTTTTCATTTCAAAAAAATCTGGTGTGGCGCACTCACACAACTTTCCTTGCCGTTATGAAAATTGATCACCTGACGCTAGTGCTCCCGCGCATCTCAAGTCTACTATTCAAAGATTTGAGCCAGCTGGTGACAGGGCAATAACGCTGGAGACACACGAGGTCTGCTATCTCTTCATAGTGAATCATTTAATAGAATCAACAGTTGCCAACAGTTTGCAATTGGATAAACACATTTTCTCTCGAATTTCGAGCTCATTTTCAATTTTAGGTGAAATGATTGCTGAACATTAATTGTAAAGATTTTCATGCTCAATCTTTTCCACTCGAAATTTTTTTTCTAAATTGTATCTGAAGCCTGATAATTGGAATCTAAAATCAAACTTCGCATTGATGGGGCGGAGCTCCAAAAGTTTTTACAGATATGGGACTGGTGACAGTTGATAGAGCTCATCATCACTATTCTAGGTATAAATTTATCAAAATCGTTGGAGCAGTTTTAGAGAAAATCGCGAAAAACCCTGTTTTTGACAACATTTCCTCTATTTTAGCCGCCATCTTGAATTGCATTTGATCGAAATTGTTCGTGTCGGATCCTTATATTGTAAGGACCTTAAGTTTCAAATTTCAAGTCATTCCGCTAATTGGAAGATGAGATACCTTAATTTTTTCGGAAAGCAATACTTTCCTTATCTATGGTAATAGGGCAAGGAAAGTAAAAATTAATTCGGATTCATAGGGTCAAAGATGTTGAAGCGACAGAGCAATTCTTTAATTGTAATTCTCAATCTCAAATATACCCAATGAACCTACTGTCATATTATTCTTGTTAGAGAAATATTTAGCTTTTCTATGATTTTCATCAACTCTGTATAACTAAAAGTTGCTGGTCTTGAGAGTACAATACAACAGTTCTGTTCTTGAGCGAGTCCCCCAACCCAGGGGTCACTAGTTGAAAAATAACAAATGCACTTATTTACAAATGCTGTTATTGTTTTCTTCGTTGCAATATCTCACAGGCCTCAAATTCTTACTGCTAAAAAATGTGAAACATTCTCAATCATATTGATTAAGGCTTTCCGGTACACTTTTTTAAATTGGATAATCTTTCCAAAATAATTGTCAAGATCATTATAAGAGTGAGAAAAAGTGGCAACTGAAATTTTTAAGTGGTCTAATAAACGAGTTATGGGTTGTTGAAAGTGCTAACTCCGTTTTCTTCCGAGATCATAAACGGTTTCGAATTATTTTCCATTGGAGTTTTTTTAATACATTCAGTACATCATTGGCTTTTTTTCTAATATGCGTTTTTTTGCTATTTATGTCAAAATAACAAGGTATCGAATTTACAAAAAATGTTACTTTCTTAGTTATGAACGATATGGGGAATAAAATGTTTTAGTTTGGAAAGATACATTTTTTGAATTTTCAGGAGAAGTTCTGTTAATATAGTCGAAACCGTTTATGATCTGGAACAAAACGGAATCTGGAAAATTAGCACTTCAACAACCCATAACTCGCTTATAGTCCAGTCACTATATACATTGGTGCATGCAATTTATATTGTAGTTCTGATTTTTTTAAATATTATTTGGGTACATAAGAGAAGTCCAGAACCAACTTCTTCATGCAAAATTTCCTTGTGCTAGATACAGAGTGGCGCAAAAAACCTCGTATTTTCCGCTCATTTTCCAGTTTTCAGCTATTTCTCGCAATTTCGTAATCTCGTATCGGACAGAAAATCGCTTCTCCTTTTTTCTAGATTATGAGATTCTGAATAAAATGAGATCATTCGGAACTCTCTATCTCCAATGAGTACGAGGAAATTCTGCATGAAGAAATTGGTTCTGGACTTCTCTTATATACCCAAATAATATATTAAAAAATCAGAACTACACTATAAATTGCAAGCACACCCCCTTTTTACTTTCCTTGCCCTATTAACATAGGTAAGGAAAGTATTGCTTTCCGAAAAAAATCAAGATACCCCAATTTCTAAATTTCTATACGTTTCAAGGTCCCCTGAGTCCGAAAAAAGTGGTTTTTGGGTATTGGTTGTATGTGTGTGTGTGTGTGTGTGTGCGTGTGTGTGTGTGTGTGTGTGTGTGTGTGTGTGTGTGTGTGTGTGTGTGTGTGTGTGTGTGTGTGTGTGTGTGTGTGTGTGTGTGTGTGTGTGTGATGTGTGTGTGTGTGTGTGTGTGTGTGTGTGTGAAGAGTATGTGCGTCTGTGTACACGATATCTCATCTCCCAGTTAACGGAATGACTTGAAATTTGGACGTAAGGTCCTTACACTATCCGACACGAACAATTCGATCAAGCAATCCAAGATGGCGGTTAAAATGGCGAAAATGTTGTCGAAAACAGGGTTTTTCGCGATTTTCTCGAAAACAGCTTCAACGATTTTGATCCAATTTATACCTAAAATAGCCATTGATAAGCTCTATCAACTTTAACAAGTCCTATATCTGTAAAAATTTCAGGAGCTTTGCTCCATCTATGCAAAGTTTGATTTTAGATTCTCAATTATCAGCCTTCATATACAATTGAAACAAAAAATTTCAAGTGAAAAAGATTGAGCATGAACTCTGCAATTAATGTCCAGTAGCATTTCCATCTAAAATTGAAGCTTGAAATACGAGAAGATGTGATTATTAATTGCAAACTGTTGGCAACTGTTGTTTCAATTAAATCATTCACTACGAAGAGATAGCAGATCTCGTGTGTCTCCAGCGTATTGACCTATCACGCTGTCTCATATCTTGAATAGTAGACTTGAGATGCGCGAGAACACTAGCGTCAGGTGATCAATTTTCATAACGGCAAGGAAAGTTGTGTGAGTGTGCCACACCAGATTTTTCCTGTAGACTCTTTGATCATATTAAACACGTGGCATTTCTTTCATTGTTGTGCAGTGAGCGTGCTAAAAGCTTGAACACATGTTTCATTTGTAAAGTTATATAATTTCTACCAAGTATTGAAAATAAACACAGAAAAAAATAAGTTTCTATATGGCTTCCAAAAGAAGATTGCAGAAAGAAGTAATGGATATTAAATCTTCAAATACAAAACAGTTTCAGGACATTGAAATGGACGAGATGAATATGTCTTCACTGCAAGGTCTGTTCATTCCGGCCACTCATCCATTCAACTTGGCAGCTTTTCGGATTGAGATAACGTTTCCAGCTGAGTATCCTTTTAAGCCTCCGCAATTATTTTCAAGACGAAAATCTATCACCCAAATGTCGATGAGAACGGCAACGTGTGTTTGTCGATTATAAGGCCTGACAGACAACTGGAAGCCGGCCACCAGATTGTCGCAGATCATCGACTCAGTCGTCGGTCGCTCTTATTGACAACCCTGATGCAGAGCACCTCTACATTAAATAAAGACTACATCAAAGACCGCAACAAGTCGGATGCCGAAACATTCACCAAAAATCACAGTGAAAAATTGCCGTCGAATTAAGAAGTTTGGTTTAGTTTCTAGTTTATGTAAGTGCTGAATCAAACATACCGTTCTTGATAATGACCGTTTTTGTACATCAAAAGCCTAACTTAAAGTATCCAAGAGATGTTTCAGTGTTAACAAAATACTTATCAAGAGCTAAAATACGTAGGCCTAATCTACAAAGAATTGATAAATATATTTGTCCTGATAAGCTAAGTAGCCTATTGTGTTTTGTATTTGAAAAAATAAGCCTACCGCAACTAAGTTTTTTATTATTGTTTAAAAATCAGTTTCTATAAATTATTTTATAATGTTTGTTTCAAGTTATATTTGTGAATGGTCTAGAAAATAACATTGTGAAGCTAATCTTCTATAAAATAATTATAACAGATTAAAAAGAAAACTTTATGAGAGTTTGCTTTGTAGATAAGGGAATAATAGGCTAATTCTATGGTTTCTTGTGCATGAATAAGTAAATCCATCATTTTGATAAAGAAAAGCAACTGATATTAACTTTATAAGATATTCTTTTAAAAATAGCACACGCGCTAACCAATCTTATCAATTAAAATTAGAGAAGAACTAAATAAGATGAATACTAACATGGTGGAATTCGGGAAATCGGTAGATATGTTCTCGGCTAAGATTGATGATTATACGCGTACAATTGAAACTTTTAAAAAGGAACATGTGGAATTGAAAAAAACTAATGCCATTCTTCAGATGAATTTAAGTGAAGTGCAATCTAGATTATGCGAATTGGAACAATATACGCGTAGGAACAATATTGAAATACATGGTGTGCCTTTAACAAAGAATGAAATATATACGAATTATAGACTCAACCGCTAGAGCATTAAAAATTGAATATCGGAAGGAAGACATCAATGCCGCACATCGCCTTGCTTTGGGTAAACATGGGATACCTCCTATAATTATATCTTTTCATAGTAGGGTGACCAAGGACAATTGGATAAGCTGCTTTAAAGAGCATCGAATGATAGACTAGGATAGCAACACCAATGTCAATCAAATACTGCCATTATAACGTGGACCTCACTATAGCAATTAGTATTCAACAATATAATACAGTATCAACAGAATATGATACACTATCATCTCAACTTGATACACAACACCATAATTTGATACAGAGCAGGATAGAGCTATCTGCTTTGTGGAATGATAGACGAGGATAGCAACACCAATGTCAATCAAATACTGCCATTATAACGTGGACCTTACTATATCAATTAGTGTTCGACAATATGATACAGTATCAACAGAATATGATACACTATCATCTCAACTTGATACACAACACCATAATTTGATACAGAAGAGGATAGCGCTATCTGCTTTGTGGAATGATAGACAAGGATAGATAGCAACACCAATGTTAATCGAATACTGCCGTTATAACGTGGTCCTCACATAGTTACCAGGCCCAATTATCTAGTAGTAAAATACTGACACAAATGTCTCATAAATTATATCAATTCTCAACATTTAAACAATTCTGTCATTTGAAATTGAATCCTTTTTCAGTTGATTACTCGATAATGAGATAATTATTCAACCACGACAATTTCTGAGAAAATAATTACTGAATGATTACAATAATTTCATTTACAAAATTGTTGAGAAGTGGGAGAGAAATTTGTGTCTTTGAATCTTGAATTACATAATAATTTGATGTATGACACAATTATTTGAAACATCGTGAGTTTAAATTCAGTTGACAGGATTTTATGAATGGAAAGCAATGGTGTAACATATGAGGAATACTGACAATTTTAAGTGAATTTTGTCAGTCTATAGTTGAATGAATAATATTTTTGAGGAAAATTGTTGTTCATAATTGGAGCGGTCATTGACGTATTACATGTTCAAACATGTTTAATTTTTTTCTAAATTGTTTCTACTAGTTTTCCTCATCGTTGAATAAATTATTGTATTGCGTTCTAGCTTTAATTTACAGAGAGTAAAGTTCCAATAAATTTACTAGCTTCCAGATAATTAGAAAAGTTTTATCAAATTTTTCTACTATTCAGTATGAATGAAAATGACTCTATAGGTGCGTACAGATATACGCGCCGCGAACATGAGCAATTCACTTTTAGTCAGCTGACTATATCTGTATTTTTACAGAAACGGTAAGATACAGATATAAAAAGCTTGGCATCAGCTGATTAAAAGTGAATTGCTTATGTTCGCGGCGCGTATATCTGTATGCACCTTAAGCCATACAGCATTCAATTTGGATTGAAAAGCTTTTTGTAAAAATACAGATATAGTCAGCTGATTAAAAGTAAATTGCTCATGTTCGCGGCGCGTATATCTGTACGCACCTTAAGCCATACAGCATTCAATTTGGATTTTCGTTCAATAATAAATATCGGGGACCGAGCTTCGCTCTGGAGTACAAAAGCATAAAAAATGTATTACGAAAGAAGAAATTATAATAACATTCATACAGAAATGTTCTATCTAATCACAGTAAATTGAGATCAATTCCAGAGGAATGCAAAAATTTCCCTCACAAAGACCCAGTTGCACAAAAGCCGGTTAAATTTTAATCCTGATTAACTTCAAGTGAACCAAATCAGAGAAAACCATTTCAAAAAGATGGATCTACTGGAATTGATCAGGATTGAAAATAACCCGGCTTTTTTGCAACAGGCACTAAGTACCTGATTGAATGATTACAAAGGTTCAACAGCTGAGTCATAATTTTGACACAGTCCCACACACATGAACTCGCTCACTCACTTCCATCACCAACAGACGACGAATAATTATTATCAGCTGTTTTTCCAATGATGAATAATAATTATCCTTCTAATGTCCTCCAGCAAGGTTTCCCCAGGACCTAGTGCAATCGAATTTGTATATCATAAACCTACTATGTTCCAAATTTCGTGAAAATCGTTAGAGCCGTATTCGAGATCCGTTGAACATAAATAACCAGATATAAAAATATAAACAGATATACAAAGATTGCTCGCTTAAGATAATAAGATTAGAGAGAGTAAAGATCCATTACACTTAGTAGAGTCAGGTCCACGTTATAATGGCAGTACCTGATTAGCAATGGTATTGCCATCCTTGTCTATCATTCATCAAAGCAGATAGCGCTATCTCTTTCTCGCTTTGCTTTGTTACCAGATCGTCTTTCAACAATGTAGAATCAATCATTAATTCACAGAATTCAATTACTCACAATTAATTCACAGAAGTCAATTCTGTCAATCAGAACGTCAATCTGATTAGCATCAGATAATTTCATCATAATTATGAAATTATTGAAGAATATAATTTCTTGTTTAATAAAATATTATTGATTATTTCAAACGAGAATGAACAGTTACATCAATAAACCTGTATCAGCTACCGTCTATAGAAGGCATTGACAAGACGGAGGATTGGCAACGTTGTCGATCTGACCTTAGACCAGTTATAGAATGTCTGGGAAGTCTAGCATCTGAAGCCAACATCTACTGCCATACCACCATATCGTGACGTCAGCATCGGATAGAAAACGTTTCTGCAGAGTTTGTTTACTTTGTTTTCTATCCAATACTGACGTCACGATATGGTGATATGACAGTAGATGATGGCTTCATCGACTTTCAGTATGAATATACAATGGGCCGAGTCTATTCTATAACTGGTCTAAGGATCTAGCCTATCTTTCTCCACTGCCATTATAACGTGGACCACACTGAAGCTTTTTTTAATTAGAAAAAATTCATATAATTTATCAACTTTTCAGTAAGATGTGAATAGAAATGTCCCAATACCTATCTCCGTAAACAAAGCCATAGTGTGACGTCAGCACAGGTAGTGCTCCTACACCTAGATGTCGGTCCCACTACCGACCTCCTTAAACAAAGACATAGTGCATTCTGGTGACGTCAGCGCAAGTAGGGCTCCTACACCAATAAAAATCTGGTGTGGCGCACTCACACAACTTTCCTTGCCGTTATAAAAATTGATCACCTGACGCTAGTGTTCCCGCGTATCTCAAGTCTACTATTCAAAGATTTGAGCCAGCTGTGACAGGGCAATAACGTTGGAGACACACGAGGTCTGCTATCTCTTCATAGTGATCATTTAATAGAATCACAGTTGCCAACAGTTTGAATTATTGAATAAACACATTTTCTCGAATTTCTCGACAGTAGTAATCATTACATATTCATACGTTTATCTCTCACTCAACTTTATTTTTCTTCTTCTTTTTCTTCTCCTTTTTCTTCTTCTTCTTCTCCTCATTCTTCTTCTTCTTCTTCTTCTTCTTCTTCTTCTTCTTCTTCTTCTTCTTCTTCTTCTTCCCCTACTCATCCTCCTTTTTCTCCGCATCCTCTTAATTTTTCTGTTTAGCCTTATTCTTTTCCATCTATGTTTCCGCTCATTCTCCTTCTTTTTCTTCTCCTTCTTCCTCTTTTTTCTCCTCCACCATCTTCTCTTCAATTTTCCCCTCCTTCATTACCATATTTATTTTCTTCTTCTCCTCTTTCTCCTCATCCTCCTCCCCCTTCTCCTCCTCTTTTCTCTTTCAATTATAAACAGTTAATATTACATAAGATATACTGGTTTCAGCTATCCTCTATAGAAAGCAGTGGCAAGGCAGAGAATCGGCAAAGCTGTTCACCTATCTTTCTCCACTTCCATTATAACGTGGACCTCACTATAATAGTGAGATAGATTTACTTTTACTGAATTGACATTTTTTAGTATTTCATTCCTTTATGTATTTTAATGTTTGTATAATTATAGAATAATTGACCGAGCGAAGTGAGGTCTAAGATTCAAGACGACGGTTTGGCATTTCTCTTAATGTTTAAATGTTTATATGTTTTTATGTTGCGCATTTACGGCGAAACGCGGTAATAGATTTCCATGAAATTTGACAGGTATGTTCCTTTTTTAATTGCGCGTCGACGTATATACAAGGTTTTTGGAAATTTTGCATTTCAAGGATAATATTAAAGGACAAAGTAGCCTCCTTCATACGCCAATATTAGAGTAAAAATCAGACTATAGAATTATTCATCATAAATCAGCTGTTTAGTGGACTATAATACTACCCGTTCAAAAACATCGAACATCTTGAAAATGTATATTTCCATCAACGTTGTAGACAGTTGCAGCCAGACCTGATAACAGCGCTCACACTCACATTCCGGGACGACACGTCACGGTACGATAGGACAGGAAGCTCTATGTTTATTTAGGATTTTTTCTAGACATTTCAAATTGATAATTATTCATTAATTTTTGAGAAAACATAACAACAGGTCAATGTAACTTACTGAGCGCGAGGTCTACTGTTCACAGAACTACTAGTATTAGTTTTTGCATATATACATGTTTATTCAACCGTAACTCTGTATTTGTACAAATTGTTTTTGTGTTATCATATCATTTAATTTTGTATTTGAACAAATAGAATGATTATTGAATAAAAAAAGACTAAGAAATTGTCAAAAAACCACTGATTTTTTTTTTTTAAATCAGTGGTTTTTTGACAATTTCTTAGTCTTTTTTCATTCAATATGAATAATTACCACAATATCAACTTCTCAACTACAAAAAAAAGAATGATTATTATTTATTAATTAATATTTAACTTAATTTGTCAGTATTATTTAAATGGGAAGTATGGCTGGTATTTATGATGATTGCTGACGACTTTTCGCACGTAGACACTTCAACAAAACGGATGTGTTGAAAGTAATATACGAAGTATTCTCTCAATCTATAATATAAAAATCTGGTGTGGTACACTCACACAACTTTCCTTGCCCATTGAACTGTAAGCCTCATTCTTAAACGAGAATAATTTAGGGGAATAACATAATGACGAAAAGCGTCAACATATTTGAAACTACGATCAGACTACTGTATATGTGTATATTATAATTGTTTTCAGAGTACTTTTTCCTTTGTGTAAATTATTGTGAAATTCGATGATTTTTTTTGAAGTCGTCAAAACAGCTGTTCTACAGATGAAATATCTCGACTATGTGTTCTTTTTACTTTCCTTGCCCTATTACCATAGGTAAGGAAAGTATTGATTTCCAAAAAAATGTGGTGTGGTACACTCACACAACTTTCCTTGCTCATTGAACTATTTAAAATTTTACATCTATTTTCGCTTAAAAACCTTTCCCCTTATTTTGATCAAATATTTCTCTTGTAAAAAAACATCCACGGAACAAAGTGCCCTTTTTATAACCCTACCTTAAAATTTCCAATATAGTTCGCTAAATAAACCTAAGCCTCATTATCAAACGAGAATAATTTAGGGGAATAACATAATGACGATTGACGGCAACATATTTGCAACTACGATCAGACTACTGTATATACATGTGTTTATACATGTGTATATACAGTATGTGTATTACAATAATTGTTTTCAGAGTACTTTTTCCTTTATGTAAATTGTGAAATTCGATGATTTTTTTTGAAATTCGTCAAAACAGCTGTTCTACAGATGAAATATCTTTACTATGACTGTGTTCTTTTTATAAACTGCTCTACCTACCCACGGTATATGGAAGAAGAAAAAGTAAAAATCTGGTGTGGTACACTCACACAACTTTCCTTGCTCATTGAACTGGGAGCCTCATTCTTAAACGACAATAATTAGAGAAATAACATAATGAAGATTGGCGGCAACATAATTATTTGAAACTACGATCAGACTACTGTATATGTGTGTATATAATAAATTGTTTTCAGAGTACTTTTTCCTTTGTGTAAATTGTGAAATCTAATGATTTTTTAAAAGTCGTCAAAACAGCTGTTCTACAGATGAAATGTCTCGACTATGTGTTATTTTTATAGACTGCTCTACCTACCTACCTCATGCACGAGAAGGAGGTTACAAAGTCCATTTCTCAAGGATGGGGTGAACCCCCCATTAGTTTCCCAAAAAGGAGACTCATGCCAGTTGATGAAGATGACAAATAACTATACAGAGTATGAATTTGAAATAAATCAGTCAAGTAATTTTTGAGAAAATCGTGAAAAACATGGTTTTTCAGTAATTATCCGCCATTTTTCTCGAGAATATTACGCAGCTCCTGCAATTTTCCTAGAAATGAGATTCATGTCAGTTGATAGGGCTTATAAATAGCTATCCATGGTATAAATTTGAAGAAAATCGTTAGAGCTGTTTTCGAGAAAACCGTGAAAAACATGGTTTTTTAGTAATTATCCGCCATTTTTCTCGAGAATATTACGCAGCTCCTGCAATTTTCCTAGAAAAGAAACTCATGTCAGTTGATAGGGCTTATAAATAGCTATCCATGGTATAAATTTGAAGAAAATCGTTAGAGCCGTTTTCGAGAAAACCGTGAAAAACATGGTTTTTTTAGTAATTATCCGCCATTTTTCTCGAGAATATTACGCAGTTCCTGCAATTTTCCCAGAAATGAGACTCATGTCAGTTGATAGGCTTATAAATAGCTATCCATGGTATAAATTTAAAGAAAATCGTTAGAGCCGTTTTTGAGAAAATCGTGAAAAACATGGTTTTTTAGTAATTATCCGCCATTTTTTCCGCCATCTTGAATTGAATTTTATTGAATTTCTTATTGTCGGGTCCTCATTGTATAAGGACCTTAAGTTTAAAATTTCAAGTCAATCGGTTGATTAGGAATGGAGTTATCGTGTTCACAGACATACACACATACACACATACACACACACACACATACACACACACACACACACACACAGACCAACACCCAAAAATCATGTTTTTGGACTCAGGGGACCTTGAAACGTATAGAAAACTTGAAATTTGGGTACCTTAATTTTTTTGGAAAGCAATACTTTCCTTACCTATGGTAGTAGGGCAAGGAAAGTAAAAACCGTGTTCCTACCTACCTCATGCACGAGAAGGAGGTTACAAAGTCCATTCCTCAAGGATGGGGTGGACCCCCAATTAGTTTCCCAGGAAAAAGACTCATGCCAGTTGATAGAGCTAATAAATAACTATACAGAGTATGAATTTGAAAAAAAACGGTCAAGTCATTTTTGAGAAAATTGTGAAAAACATTTTTTTTAGTAATTATCCGCCATTTTTCTCGAGAATATTACGGAGCTCCTGCAATTTTTCCAGAATTGATTCTCATGTCAGTTGATAGGGCTCATAAATAGCTATCCATGGTATAAATCTGAAGAAAATCGTTAGAGCTTTTTTCGAGAAAACAGTGAAAAACATGGTTTTTTTTAGTAATTATCCGTCATTTTTCTCAAGAATATTACGGAGCTCCTGCAATTTTACCAGAAATGAGACTCATGTCAGTTGATGGGGCTTATGAATAGCTGTCCATGGTATAAATTTGAAGAAAATCGTTAAAACCATTTTCGAGAAAACCGTGAAAAACATGGTTTTTTAGTAATTATCCGCCATTTTTCTCGAGAATATTACGGAGCTTCTGCAATTTTCCCAGAAATGAGACTCATGTCAGTTGATAGGCCTTATGAATCCATGGTATACATTTGGAGAAAATCGTTGGAGCCGTTTTCGAGAAAACCGTGAAAATATGGTTTCTTAGCCATTATCCGCCATCTTGAATTGAAATTCATTGAATTTCTTACAGTCGGTTCCTCATGGTATAAGGACCTTAAGTTTAAAATTTCAAGTCAATCGGTTGATTAGGAATGGAGTTATCGTGTTCACAGACATACACACATACACACACATACACACACACACACACACACACACACACACACACACACACACACACACACACACCCATACACACACACACACAACACACACACACACCCATACACACACACACAGACCAACACCCAAAAATCATGTTTTTGGACTCAGGGGGCCTTGAAACGTATAGAAAACTTCAAATCAGGGTACCTTAATTTTTTTGGGAAAGCAATACTTTTCTTACCTATGGTAATAGGGCAAGGAAAGTAAAAAAAGAGGAATACAGTTTGAAATACCAACATTCCTTATAAATTACATTAATACTTTTTTCCAATGATGAAATTCTATCAAAGTTGTTTTTGTGGAAGAGTCTCATTTCATCATCTTATCTTATCTACTGATAAAAATGGGGAATGGATTCTGTGTGATTCACTCTATAACTGACAGTATTTCTTATATGAGTTACATGAATGCTTTCCATTCGACCTGTACTGAAAGATTGAAAAGGATTCCAAGATTTTGAGATGGTTTCAAAATGATAATTATTGACCTGTTCATTCCGATCTGGAAATGAACAGAAAAACAAGAAGCAGTTGAAGAAGAAGAAGAATGAAAAAGGGGAGTAAATGAGAGAAAAAGATGGAAGAAAAGGGGAGAAGGAAAAGTATAGAAAGTGAAGGAGAGAAGGAGAAAGAGTGAAGGAGAAGGAGTGAATGAGAAATGGTGTAGGAGAGAAGGAGAAGGAGTGAAGGAGGAGAGAAGGAGAAGGAGTGAAGGAGGAGAGAAGGAGAAGGAGAGAAGAGAAAAGGGTGTAGGAGAGAAGAAGAAGGAGAGAAGGAGAAGGAGAGAAGGAGAAGGAGAGAAGGAGAAGGAGTGAAGGAGAAGAGTGAAGGAGAAGGAGAGAAGGAGAAGGAGAAGGAGAGAAGGAGAAGGAGAAGATGAAGGAGAGAATGAGAAAAGAAGGTGAAGGAGAGAATGAGGAGAGAAGGAGAAGAAGAAAAGGAGAAGATGAAAAGGAGAAAAAGAAAAGGAGAAGGTGAGAAGGAGTAGGTGAAGAGAGAATGAGAAGAAGTGATGGTGAAGGATAGAATGAGAGGGAGAGAAGGAGAAGGAGTGGAGGAGAAAGAGAGAAGGAGAAGGAGAAGGTGAAAAGGAGGATAGAAGGTGAGGTTGAAGGAGTGAAGAAGAAGGAGAAGAAGGGGAGGATAAGAAGGGAAGGAGAAGAAGGAGCGAAGGAGCGTAGTGGAAGGAGGAGCAAAGGAGGAGAAGGATCGAAGGAGAAGAATTGGTGAAGGAGATAGAGCAAAGTAAAAGAAGGATCAAAGGTGAAAGAGAGAATGAGAAATAAGAATAGAAAAGAAGAGATATAAAAGAAAAATAAGAAAAGAATAAGAATAAACAAAAGTATCAGGAGGAGAATAAAAAGCAGGAGAAGAAAATAAAAATAAGAGTATAAAGTTATTTATGACTATGAATGAAGCTTCTACACTTCAAAGTTTATATAAGAAAATCCAAAATGAAATTCAAATCAACCGCGCAGTGTAATGAAGATCTCGATTAGTTCACAGTTTTGACTCTAGGTGGCAGGAGCTTACAGTATCACTATTTTCAAATTCAATGGCAGACCGCCTATAAATTCCTTTGTCCTTGTCAAAATTGCCTTCTTCAAGAGGTCAAAATCACCTCTAACATTCTCATCGTTCACCGGCCAGTGTTTCTGTAAGTTTTACTAGAATGTATGTTCAAATTTACTTAAAAACTTGTAATTTTTCTACTTCAAATACAACAAAAAGGTGGCTTGTTAATAGTTTTTAACAGTTTACTGGTGTTTAAAAATATCTGTTTAATGAACTTGTTCACTAAACTTTCAACCAAGGTCAAATGCGTTAGAAACTTTTAAAAAGTGTAAAAACTTCCAAATGTTCTCTAATTCTTTGTAACTTAAATTGTACACATGCCTTAGAAGATCAATTGTAATATTTTATGAATTTGAAAGGCAATTTACTCTGTTAAAACAATCTACTATCTCCTAAGTAACTTGGAAGAAAGCCGGTTTTCTTATTGGTTTGGTTTTACTTAAGATTTTGTTTCATACTTTTTGATTTGGAAGTGAATTTGCCATATATTTTCACATTTTTAATCAATCCAATAAACTATTTTATAACTAAACCCGTAATCTTTGAATAACATCTGTGCATGAAAAAGTTTTAGAGAATGAGGTTAATCTTGTAAGTATGAAAATTATAATTGCTAACGTAATTAATGTTCTTTATTGTGTTCTATTATCTTTCAAGTTTATATATCAATTTAAAAATTATTCATTCCTCAGTTTGCTTTTTTAAGCTTTGAAATTATCAGAAAAAACTTGAAAACTGTAACATAACCTCCAAATTATCATTTAGTTTCTAAGCAAATTGATTTCTTTTAATCAATTTTAAAATTCCAGTTTTTAATGTTGGTTTATTTATTTAAAATTGGGTTTTCTATTTGTGTGAATTATTTTCTTTATTTTTTCAAAATCGCTTTGAAACAAAATTTGATGACATTTGAAGACCGATCTGTCATTCATTGAAT
>NW_024092164.1:0-17340 GCF_014356525.2 Nilaparvata lugens | reverse complement strand
AACCGGTCTTTCTAATTATCAATAAATCAGTGGTTTTTTGACAATTTCTCAGTCTTTTTCATTCAAAAATTTGTTCGATTAAAAAATAACGAAATTTGAAATTTATTATAAATATTGACAAAATTTCAAATTTAATGAATTGATATCAATACGTATCTATTATTTAAAATTTTTACAAAGCGCTGATCGGGAGAGTAAAAATAAGGATACTCCTTGTACTATTTCTCTCTCAAATTTTGATAACATTCTAAGTCCGAAATAGGGTTATGATTTCACTTTACTAAAATTCCATATTCATTACGATGATCATAATGATGATGATGATGATGATGATGAGATAAACCTCCTTTAATATTAAAAGGGGGAGGGGGATTGGCTTTGGAGTACTGACTGTTTTGTACATTCAAAAATATATTTGAATCAATCCACTTTACTTTCAAAGAAGATATTGAAAATATCCATGATAGGAGATTTCTTCGCAGAGCCAAGGAGTGTGACAGAAGAGATCATATCAGGAATGAGGATATTAGAAGTGAGTTAAATATCTTCAGTCTGAATGAGAGAGTGGTGGAGTATTGGCATAAATGGAAGGAGCATGTCAAGAGAATTTCATCAGTTGAGAGACGGCTTTCTAGATTTTGTAACTGATAAATTAAAAATGAGGAGGTATATGTTTTTAATTATTGTGAAATTATAAGAACTGGTACCAAATCCTCATTCAGACTGGCTCATCAACTATCTGGATTCGGGAAAGAAAAAATTTGGATTAATTCTGTTATTTCTCTCCCAATCATTTTTTGTTTTTGTACATATGTAAATGAAATAAATATGCATGAAAACCATAGTTTCAACGTCGCATCTATTTAATATCAAATCTTGATATCATCGAGCTCATTATCATAGCTTACCATAGTTTCAATGTGGCATCTATTTAATATTTGGTATCATCGAGCTGATTCACTTCATCATCAGCTTAACCTTGACAGTATTCATTCATAACTTATCTTTCATCTTATTCAATATTGAAAACCATTTGAAGACTCTAAATAAGGAAATTTGGAACAATCTGAAAATATATCTGAAATAAGGACTAAAAATTTTGTTCAGTGAAGACTTAACCTATTTCGGACTATGTGTAACCTTATCTAAATTTGGAAGAGGATTAGCACAAGGTTACCTTATTTTTCATCTTCCTATCATTTCGATGATGTACTTATCCTATTTCGGACTATGTGTAACCTTATCTAAATTTGGGAGAGGAGTAGCACAAGGTTACCTTATTTTATCTCTTTTCTGTATAGGGCTACTTGTAATATAAATATAAGGAAAATAAAAATCTCAGTACCCTTTTTTGGAACAAAACTTTTTAAAAATATTTCAAAAAAGGTAAGTTACTGAGATTTTTATTTTCTTTATATTTACCTTATTTTTCCTCTTCCTATCATTTCGATGATGTACTTATTGAATGGATGAATGAAGAATAAAGAATAAGGAATCCATTTGTAACGTATTTTGGGAAGAAATAATGGTTGGTGTGCAAACAAGTACCATTTCCTCAACTTCTCATGTAGCCTATAGCATGACCGTTGTACGTCAATGTAAAACGGTCTATCGGAGCTGGCTTTTAAATAGAAAGGACCATGCATGTCCCAGAGGAAGAGACCAGCTTTCAAGATAGTGGAGTACTTATGGCCTGGATATAAAGCAGACTTTACATTGCTGTATGTGATACACTCAACAGACTCGCTCCACTCTTGCCTTTGTACACAGAATGATAAACTAAACTGAGCTGTGCAAGCAACATGAGTGTATACATAGTACACAGCATCAGCGTACAAAATATAAACCGGTCCATAGTCGGGATTTGGCTATCCTTTTAATTTACTTAGCGCGGCATGCAGAGAAGATTAAAAAAAACAGAACAAATTCTTCTCCAATTCCAATGAAGAGCATCGGAAAAAAGATTGAGAAAAAACAGGGGAATAAAAGGTCTGCAACTTGTCTCTCAGATATAAGTCGATTCAAACAGTTTTTGCTATGTCATTGTGAATGATATTTGTGTATCCTTGATTGAGAGTTTCATAAGCATGCTGTTTGACAATGTACAAACTTTGATGACAGTGTTGAGAAACAGACTGTAGTGGAGAATATAATGAGGAAGAAATGGTGATAAAGAAAATAAGGGATGATAAACAGTGACAATTTTCGGACTATGTGTAACCTTATCTAAATCTGGGAGAGGAAGAAAGGGTGATAAAGAAATAATGGATGATAAACAGTGACAATTTTCGGACTAGTGACCTTATCTAAATCTGGAGAGGAAGAAAGGGTGATAAAGAAATAATGGATGATAAACAGTGACATTTCGGACTATGTGAACCTTATCTAAATTGGGAGAGAAGAAAGGGTGATAAAGGAAATAAGAGGTGATTAACAGAGCAAATTTTGGACTATGTGTAACCTTATCTAAATCTGGGAGAGGAAGAAAGGGTAATAAAGAAAATAAGGGATGATTAACAGTGCAAATTTTCGTACTATGTGTAACCTTATCTAAATTTGGAGAGGAATAGTAAGCAATAGGAATAGAGAGGAATAATTAACATAGCAAGATTCTATGTAAGAGGTTAACTGTCACAGGTTAACTTACTTTTTCCCTCCCTATCATGTACTTATTGTATGAATCAATAAAGAATAAATGAGTGCGAGAATGAGGAAGCAAGATTTTATGTTGGAGGAGAAAAAATGAAAAGTGAGTTGACATGGTATATAGAGAAATAAATACGTAGGAATGGATAAGAGGGGAAAGGCTTCTCTGAATGATTATAGAATTTAATCACGAATAAAATTCAACCAGCTTTTGTGCAACCGGCACCACGTATTTAGAGGAGAAAAGCCGCTGTAGAAGAATATGATGTACGGTTTCCAATAAACCTCTTGAATTAATTTTTCTCCAGTTCAACAATACAGAAGAACTCCAATCATCCTAATAGCCGTTCATCCAAATGGACAGTTGGCGAAATTTTCGCTTGTTTGCGCGAACTCTAGATAATATCATAGAGAAACAATAGCGTTAGTAGATATCCCATGGTATAGGGCGTTTATGTCGCAAGTTTTACTGTTATCCAAAGCCAATAGTTCACATAGTTCTTTCCTATGCAACTGTGTGACGCTGGTAGTCTCTCAAATTGTGCTGTACAACACTATCACCTCAACAAAACAGTGAAAATTGACAATAATCGACAGTAATCGGCTTGAGATAAGAGTAAAAGTTGCGACATAAATTCCCTATACCATGGGATATCTACTACGCTATTGTTTCTCTATGATTATAGTTCAAAAAGCACGTTACTAACTTGGTGTTTTATGTAACTGAAAGTTTTCATAAGTTTTGCTAGCGTGAAGAATTTTTTCTCAATCTTCAACATTCGGAAAAGTAGCAAAAACTAAACGCTTCTATCGATTTTATCTCTAGAAGAAACTTCAACATTCAAACTTTTGAGTATCTTGGTGACCTGAATGTGTGATCAATAAAGAAAACGAACAGTAACAACAAAATAAGAAATTGGAACACACATTCCTCAAACCAAAGAAACATTTTGAACGTGTTTTGCTAACACATGTGTGTAAGAATTTATGCTGTCCTGATCTTATCAGAGAGAATAACGATGTTGAGATCATTATAATTTTTGGAGGATTACGAAAATGTTGTATAAATGTCATCAACTAAACACTGGGATCAGACAATCAAAACTCTGAGATTATTCTCAGAAGCTGTTTATCAACTGAAAAATATTTTAAAATTTAGGAAACAGGAGTGATCAACTATAGTAAGGTTCACGTTATAATGGCAGTATTTGAAACCTTGGTGTTGCTATCCTTGTCTAACATTCAACAAAGCAGATAACGCAATATATTTTTCTAGCTCTGCAGCGTTGCCTAATCGTTTTCGTTCGAAATAGAAATTAAAAATTGGTGAACAAGTTATTGGATTTTGTTTATGACAATCAATTGATATCAATTAAAATTGATAAATATTCTACTTTATGGATAAAATATGATAGATTATTTTAAACAAGAATGAACACTTATTATCAGATATACCGGTACCAGATATCCTCTATAAATAGAAGGCAGTGACAATCGGCAACGTTGTTGTTCTATCTTTCTCCACTATTATTATAACATGGCCTCACTATAGAGATAACAAATAAAAACTAAATATAAACTTTTTCCGAGTAGTATGAGAAAGGAGATTACGATTTGTAGCTATTGAGAGTCTGAATAATAATAATTGTTATTATTATCCAGAGAAATATTCTTTTCCATCTATTGGTTGCTCATGAACAGCTGATATTATCGATAGGGAATATCAATAATTATAATACAAATTAATTGGATAAAAAACACACTTTACATACTCATTAATACTAGAATATCTAATGATTTTAATAAGCCCTGAGATGATCCTTGAGGGGCTTCGAGAAGAAAATGAATTATAATGATGTTACAAATACATATCAATACATCGAAATCAAATCAAATCAAATTTATTCCCTCCAAAAATACAACAATTACTCGATTTCACTAAATTATATAAAAAAACAGACCCTGTAATCAATATGACTCAATACTGTAGAGCTTGAAACAATGCTAGGTTTATGAATTAATAATAAGTTGCTGTAATAATAAATAATAAAGGGAAAAGCTTACATAGGCTAACATATTGCCTGTGCGTAAGCTAGAGTTGAGTTCATATAAAGAGACTTGTGAGAAAATTTAAAAAGGAAATGAATGTTTTAAATCTTGAATATTAATTAGAGGAAAGGTGGGAACAATAATACTAATTATTTAACGTAACGATACTAATAATACTAATACTTATTGTAACGATAACAATAATATTCATTGTTTTCCATGTTTTTTCAGTATGATATTATCATAGATAAATATATGCTACCTTTCCTCTATGATACAATGTTCCACACAACATTTTTGTATTTCTATCACCGAATTTTTGTTCTGTTATATAGGAGATTCAGAGAGAATTCAGCAGGAAGAAACCATCGAGACTTAGGGAATTGTTGGGCGAGAGCAAAGGATACATCCAGGAGGGAAAAAGGCTCCCGGGCACGGGGAACAAAATGGGAGCATGTCACGGGGTTCACGGGCCATGAAGCATCTCGAATGCGGGAAACGTTCCCTCAGCCTCCCGGACGGACGCAGTCTTCCGGAAACTGAACAAAATGGAGGGCGCCGCCGGGGCGAGATCGGGGACGTCTAGAATAACTCACCCCCGCCGAGCTTTTGAAACAACCCTGCACCCTCAATTGCGCCAGCACACGTCCGGGAGAGCCTCATCCCGCTCCCGATGATCTATGATGCTCTTCTCTTCTTTTTCCTCTCTTATTCTCTTCCTTCCGCTTCGCTGTGTCTTCCAAACATGCGCGGGAATGTTGCTAACTGACAACACGCTCCACGCATTTCTCACGGCACACTCCATTTGCCTGTCCATTTCAACGATCATCCCATCTCTGCCACCAAAAATGGATTCCCAGACAAATCCTCCCCCAAACACAACACTCCTTTCCCCACCCTCAACCACTCAAAATACACCCGCCATTATCATTAATCCTACACGTGATTAAATTATCTACTTCTGTCGCCCCCATCCTCAAAATACTACCCACATTTTTCATCCCTAGAAATGGATAAATGAAAGTTATTTATCATTTATCACCCTTGTCTATACTCAATTGTCGCCCGTTTCTCTATGGTAGTCGACTGCTATTCATGAGAGACAAGACTTGTACAATTTTTCATCACATGGTGATGGATGGAAGAATGATGATTGTTTATTTCTCTTGTATGCTCACTCATTTTGTTATGGTACTTCTAGTTTTGGAGAGACAAAGGGCACACATTGTGCAAGGGAGAAACAAGAGGGTGCCAGCGTGCCACTGTCAATTCATTACTGTCGCATTGATGAAGATTCCAACAGTTATTCAATGGGAAAAAACTATGATTAATGGCTTGGCAGAGTTTTCTGAAAATAAAAGAGTCTAAGAAGAAAATCAAATCTCATACTAGAAGTAATTCAAAGATACATTGTTTCAAGACAAATCATCTGTTATCAACAAGAAAATCTTGAATCTTCATAAATGTGAAGAAAAATGAATATCCATATTTTGAATTGAGATACCTACAGAAATAACATATTATGATGCTGCTAGATTCTTTGGTACAACAGATCACTTAATCGTAGTTCAATTATTGATAAAGCTATGATGAAGCTATAAACAGAAAGTTCTACTCTGAAGGCATAATATACACGATTTTGTATTCTTGTAATCTCAGAATTTTCAAGAAATTCATCTTAATGCATATATAATTTATGTATTACAAAATTGGAAATACCTGTTTCAACTTCATTTTATTTCCAACAACATCTCAACTAAGGTTGTCATTTTGAAGTGAGTGAGCAAAATTAATCAATGATAAAAATAGAATCGAAATAATTGGGAATGTAAAACAGACTTATCATACTCGGAGTGCGGTCCCGGAATTTGCCGTGTCGAGTCATATCTTGTAACTCGTGCCGGGTGTCGCGTCTCTCGCGTCGCCGTATGCCGTGCCGTAAGACCACGTTTGTTGAAAATATCCAGATTTATACATGTGATGAGGGCAAGTTGGAATATAGTTGAAACATAATCTGTGGAGCATAATTTAGTGACGATGAATACTATAGTGAAAAGAAAGAAAAAATCTAAGTACCTTTTTTAAAAAAAGGGTTATATTACAATTAGTGAACAATTTTTTTTTAAAAAGGTACTTAGATATCCATTTCTTTCTATTCAGAAGTTGCCCTAACAAAAAAAGGTAACTAAAGTAGATATAATTATGACGACACCGGACAACCAAAATATGATGAGATTCTTCCATTCATATTAATAATAATTGTGATAATTATCATCCTAAAATTCGGTTCTATGATCTTCATTATGAGTGTCCATTAAGCATGGTGCATCTATATAGAGAATTTATTATTATTGATGAAAAATTTGAATTTATGAATGTTGTTTCAAAGCTGCTCACTATACACCATTCCTTCCACAAAATCAAACCCAATATCATTGTCAACAGTTGCAGCCGTTAAGCCCAGCACTATACGCTATCAGCGGACATTTTTCATCCCGGTTTTGTTTTTCGGGAAAAGCAATTGGACAGTTCACTCGAGCTATAAATCATCCCAAACTCTGCTTGCTTTAGCTTTAAGCACTTTCAGCAGTTCGATATAGATTCAGCTTAAAACCGGCTATGACCATATAAACTGCTATAAAACTGCAAATACCCATAAAAGGCTTTATCGGGATTTTGTACACCAGCTCAGCCCTGTAATACACACACACACACACACACACACACCACACACACCACACACCCACACAAGGCGAATATACATTATTTCCACTAATTCCACAACCCTTTCTGTATCATCCCCAACCCCTAACAGAGCTTCCATTAACACAGCCAGAGATTAATGCTAGAATACGTGTGACTTCACAATGTTTACTTTCCCTATGAACACTGCCCTATCTATAATTATAAAGTACCCTCTTTTTAATAACCGCAATCTTATTTATTCGATCAGAAAATGGCCGGCATCGTTGGACTGTTGTAGTGGGGCGTGTTTGCACACTGGTTGGAGCTGGTCAAAACTGTCTCCTCGATTTGTGAATGGATTAGTTGATAAGGGGTGAACTACAAAAAAAGTTAAACAGACAAGAAGAAAAAAATTAGTAGAATTGATGGTGATGTTGTGAAATCTCTCCATAATAAGAAAACAAAGATATTTTTAGTGAAATTTGACAATATCTTTGTTTTCTTATTATTAAGAAGAAAAAAGTTAAACAGACAAGAGGGAAAAAGTTGAACAGACAAGAAGACAAGTAGAGAACATTTGAGAACAATTTTTTGGATTATTTCAATATTTTATTGTTGGTCGCAGTTCTAAAAGAACCAACCTTCTTAAAAATAATTATTCTATGATTAATTTCTCTGGAAGTGAAATAAATTGATTTGGAAGTTCATGAATATCGGAAACTTTTCAGAGATTTGTAAAGTTGTTTCATGGTAAGCCTTGATGAAATTCAAATATTTCAGCCAATGTTCTTAGTCTAGTCTGACCAGAGGGACCATGCTTATCGAAAATCAGAATGAAAGTAATTAAATAGCTTTATTGAGGAATGAAGAGTGCTAGCCCTTTGATATTAAAGAGTGAACATTTTTATCAACAAAGATAGTAGCTTAATAATAATAATAATAATCCTTCCCTTTCCTTTCCTTTTTCCTTCGTCCTGGTACCCCCAGAAGAAGGGAGTTATTATAGGAAATATAACAAACAAAAATGAAAATACACTTATAAAAAGAAATCTTACAAACAAAACAAATGAAGAATAATAAGAAAAG
This sequence comes from Nilaparvata lugens, assembly GCF_014356525.2. Taxonomy (NCBI): domain Eukaryota; kingdom Metazoa; phylum Arthropoda; class Insecta; order Hemiptera; family Delphacidae; genus Nilaparvata; species Nilaparvata lugens. Next base: position 8,874 of record NW_024092164.1, on the reverse strand, counting down.
CAAGAATGACAGAAGATAAGAAAAATCCTTTTCAGTGGGAAATTTCAAAAATTATAAACCAGACGAATATAAATTCTCCAAAACCTTCTAAAGAAGGTTTGCTGGAGGAGTCAAGTTTTACATTATATTAAAAAAAAACCATAGAAATAGTACATTAATATAATCAATCAGTGATCTCAAAAATAATAATAATAATAATAATAATAATAATAATAATAATAATAATAATAATAATAATAATATCGAGTGACCTGGCTGGCTCAGGTCTGGTGTCAGAGTTTCAAGTCGCAATTGATCAATTTCAGGGCCTCTCACATGACCTAACGACTGCTTTTTAGGCAGCAAGGACCGACGATAACGTACCCATCCGAAACACGGGAGTGACTCGAGATAAATATCTTAATGAAATCGCTTATTAAAACAATTAATAATTATTCATTCTTTGAAATTGTCCAAGTATTGACTGAATGGCTTATTCAATAGTATTATCTAATATTGGTCTATTTATTAACTAAATGGTCAATTATTTCATTACTACTATTAATAGTGCTTCACAGTTGGAAGTGATAAAGTTCCTCTTCATGACGTGTAGGACTGTCACCCAGTTGCACAAAAGTCTGTTAACTTCTAATCCCGATTGAATGCCACGATAACAAACCGATGAAGCCTACAGATTATAAGCTCCGCGAACATGAGCAATTCACTTTTAATCAGCTGACTATATCTGTATTTTTACAGAAACGGTATAAGATATAGATATAAAAAGCGGCTAGTGTGTTATATTGCTACTCCAATATATTGAATATATATTGAATATATTACTCCAAATATATAGTATATTGCTACTATCATGTGTAACGCTGCTAGTTCAAGAAGTAATTAGGATAAACATCTCAACATCATTCCAATAGTAGGAGGGTAAGGCATGAGAGAGAATCTTCAACATTCACTGTTGTGGAAACGTACAAATTGTTTTAAATGATTATTACAAAAATCTGGTGTGGCGCACTCACACAACTTTCCTTGCCGTTATGAAAATTGATCACCTGACGCTAGTGTTCCCGCACATCTCAAGTCTACTATTCAAAGATTTGAGCCAGCTGGTGACAGGGCAATAACGCTGGAGACGCACATGTGGTCTGCTATCTCTTCATAGTGAATGATTTAATAGAATCAATAATAATTGCAATTGAATAATCACATTTTCTCGAATTTAAAGCTTATTTTCAATTTTAGGTGAAAATGTTACTGAACATAATTGTAGAGATTTTCATGCTCAATCTACTCCATTTGATTTTTTTTGTTTAAATTGTATCTGAAGCTGATAATTGGGAATCTAAAATCGAGCTTTGCATTGATGGGGCGATGCTCCTGAAATTTTTTACAGGTATGGGACTTGTGGCAGTTGATAGAGCTTATCGATGACTATTCAAGGTATGAATTTAATCAAAATCGTTGGAGCCGTTTCCGAGAAAATCGAGAAAAAATCCTGTTTTTGACAACACTTTCGCCATTTATCCGCCATCTTGAATTGCATTTGATCGAAATTGTTCGTGTCGGATCCTATAGTAAAAGGACCTCAAGTTCCAAATTTCAGTCATTCCGTAATTGAGAGATGAGATATCGTGTACACAGACACACATACACTCATACACACACACACACACACACACACACACACACACACACACACACACACATACATACATACATACAGACCAATACCCAAAACCATTTTTTGGACTCAGGGGACCTTGAAACGTATAGAAATTTTGGTACCTTATTTTTTTCGGAAAGTAAGAATCAAATTCCCAAAAATGAATGTGAGAATCATCAATCAAAATCACGATTAGCCCAGTTCTGGCGGCATCAATCATTGTCATCGAAAACGTTTCAATGTTTATTCTCATTCCCCATCACTCTTGTTCAAATGTTCAAACCTACATCAAGCCCTGACACAAAGACCCTGGGAAACAGTGAAAACTGCCCGTCTCGAGTAGACGCAGATTCATGGACCATATCGCGCGGCTCTCAACATGACTGCAAATGGGACCCCCCCCTCCTAGGGTGTGTGGGGGGTGAGGTTAGTTGACGCATCCTCTCAAATATCACTCACTTCCACCCGCATTATTCAAGCCCCAAAATGAGAGTCGTGATTTAGAACGTCACAATCAAATAGTTGTAACTCTTGGAGGGGAAACCTAGGTTCAAGGTTGAGGGCTAAAATGGGTGCCAGGGGTCGCAAATAGGGGTTTCCTTCGGTGTTCGGGCTCTCGTGCAATCCATAACTCGATCAGGTCCCCCCTACCACTCTTACCAGCCCCCCACCATCCCACCAACACACTTCTTTCCCGGGAAATCTCATTTCCCGCAGTATCCGATGTATGGAAACATTCTCACAAACTCTCACTCTTCCACTCTCTCTCACTCACTCGCTCACTCTCTCTCACTCTTCTACTCCCTATCTCTTTCACGCTCACGCACCAACCTGAAAGCCCCAGAAGCTCCAAATAGTCACTATCTGAGTTTCCGCATCATTCCTCAGAATACCATTTGGAGGCAAACGTTTTCTGTCTTTCCTTCTATCGTTGCTTCCAATTTCTCTTCCTCACATCTCCCTCGTCTTCTGGGAGAAATCGTCAGGTTAGGTGAGTTTTAGTGAGAGGAGAATGCTCGCTTATCAGGAGAAGGAATACTGTGAGGAGAGAAAAACTGGAAGATGAGAGAAAAATAGGGAAGAAGGACGCTGTGAGAAGGAGAAACTCAGTGAAAGGTTCCAGAAAGGATAAATATGAGTAAAAACAAAATTCAGTGGAGTCCAGAAATATTCATCAAAAATACTGAGGTAACTCAAACAATAACATGTTGTTTTCATAAAGGCTAATAATAATTTTTTCGCCCCACTTGGATGTAAGAGCTGGTTTTCGTGCGTCATATGGAGGCCGAAAATGATTGTTTTTCTGACCAGGCCGGTAAAAGTTTTACGGCCCTAGGGCTGTAAAATAACCTTGAAGTCAGCTGATTCTGATTTGATGTGAACGTGTACAAAATGGTTTATCAAACGGAATCAGTTTATGCTTCTAGAATGAATAAGTATTCTGCAATAAGATACTATCATTTTATTTGGATGAATAAAATACAGATAAGATATATATTATAAACTATTCAAATTCAATTTACAGAGTAGGATAGAACTTCTAACCTAAACTTCCGAAGTCCACGACAACAAGCATTGTTGATGTTGACATTCAGATTCGCCAAATTTCAAGTGTGCTAGAACAGCTGATCGAAAAACTTTTCATTATTTGTGTTTATTATTCAAGAATCAAAACATTTATAATAAATATCCTCTTATTGTCATTGGAAGAATAAAAAGTATAAACTCAACCTTACATAATTGAACATAATCTTTTAGGTTATTTAGAAAAATCAGAATAAAAAATAAAACTACTTGGACAATTCCTGATATTCAGATTACCTCAGATTTTAGAGCTATGACCTCCCACTTTTGCTTTCGGGAGTGCTTAATAAACATTATTCTTATATATATAAATTGTTTATTTTTCTGTATGGCGAAAAATAGCGTTCACACCACGGGCAAAAATGTTTTCGACTCTCAATCTTTTCTTGAAAACCGATTCGAGCCGGAAAGTCTCATTTTCGGCCCTAGGTGCGAAATATACTATTATAATTTGGAGTAAGTTGCAATAAATAGGTTGAAAAATGATATTTTTCTATTCCATCAATCAAAGTACATGTTACAAAGTACATCATCATATACCATCATATTGAAGCACGGTCCATAGGCGTATACAAACATTAATAGATGGCTATTGGAGGTTGGTAGGATAAGTATTTTAGATTCTCTTAATCAAATTATACTTTCTGATAAGACTAGCCTTAAGCATGCTGAGTCAGTTGGCCATTGTTCCGATCCGTTTCTCTTGTTCTTGGCTTGACAGTGAGTTTTCTGCCCCTCATTCATATTTCTCTCTCTTCTTCTTCTGCACTTCATACTTCATTTTTCCATCTCTCATTTCAATCTTTTCATCTTTCACATATATTGTCATGTATTTATTATGTTGACTTATTGTGAACTATTGTCATTATGAACTATTCAGATTGCTACTCTTTCCTGCACACAGGCATTTTGCCCATGCATGGAAAAAAATGTTTATTATTTTTTATTAGAAATGTATTTTGTTTGTAACATGAAATAAATAAATAAATACAATTATGATTGCTGTAAAAATGGACAATACCAGGTAATTGCCTAGAGGTTGATGAATATTTTTCTTAAAAATAAAAATATAGCTCAGGACTTATATGAAATTCATAATGTAGTTGATGAACGAAATACGAAAGAAATCTGGATTTATGACTCATCAAATCGATGGCATATAAAGCAACGTTTGGCCTATCCGTTCAGGCTGATGCAAGATACCTGCATCTTATACTTAATTGACCGAACGAAGTGAGGTCTAACATTCAAGTCGACGGTTTGGCATTTCTCTTAATGTTTAAATGTTTATATGTTGCGCATTTACGGCGAAACGCAGAATGAATTTTCATGAAATTGACAGGTATGTTCCTTTTTTAATTGCGTGTCGACGTATGTACAAGGTTTTCGAATTTTGCATTTCAAGGATAATATAAAAGGAAAAAGGAGCCTCCTTCATACGCCAATATTAGAGTAAAAATCAGACTATAGAATCTTCATCATAAATCAGCTGAAAGTGTTACACAGATGTGTGGAGAAGCCAGTCTATTGCTCTATTGTCATAAGGTCTATAGTTTCAATCAGGTACTTGTGGATGAGAATACTGCGTGTCTACTGTTCACAGAACTACTAGTATGAGTACTAATAGTAAGTACTAATATAAATACCCAATACTAAATACCAAATCAAATAGCCTATCGAGTTTCTTAAGAGATTTTCAATGGCAGAGAATATTGCTGTATTTCCATAAGGTCTATAGTTTCAATCAGGTACTTGTGGATGAGAATAATGCGTGAGTCTCTGTTTTTTCAGAACTACTAGTATAAGTACTAATACGTACCTAATACTAAATACCAAATCAAATAGCCTATCGAGTTTCTTAAGATATTTTCAATGGCAGAGAATATTGCTGTATTTCCATAAGGTCTATAGTTTCAATCAGGTACTTGTGGATGAGAATACTGCGTGAGGTCTACTGTTCACAGAACTACTAGTATAAGTACTAATAGTAAGTACTAATATAAGTACCTAATACTAAATACAAAATCAATAGCCTATCGAGTTTCTCAAGAGATTTTCAATAGCAGAGAAAACTTATATACTTGTTTAGATTGTTTATTCTGTGTTAATAGTTTCTTGATAGCTCCAGCTTACCTTTCGGAAGAAAAATTGAAATAAAGTAAATGTAGGCCTTCGTATCTCATTGGTGGGCTTGTGTACACTTCTAGATGTTCAGTTATAGAGCATATTGGATTAGACTAAATTGAAGCAGATTGCAGGTATCATGGAGAAGAAGTAACGTTGATTGCATGAATAAAAGACATATAATTATTATGAGAAATAATAATTCAACACATATTAATATAACACATATATTAATAAAATAGCACACATACATTAATGTAACACATATTCATTATTATGATAAACTGCGTTGCGTCAGTAGCCAACATATTACTTCGAAATTTGCATACTCATTGCTTATTACATGAGAAAAAACCCACAGAAGAGTATTGGCACTCACTATCGAAATCGAAATTTTGTTTTCTTCTAATTCTATGTGGTCGAATTATTTCCATTCTTTGTTGAACATGGATGAAGGAAATGGAAGAATCATCACTGGAAATTTGAAGGGAGAACATTATCCTCACTCAGACTCTAGACAAAAGGTTTGCTTCGGATTTCTTCCTCCAGATGGCGGTAGAGGATGGATAACAGTTTTGCCAGTAGCGGCCGTTCATGAATAGTACTGGATACAATTTGGTATTTAAGAATGAATTCTATGATCAGTGAACTGAATGAAACCGTTCATTGCATTATACATTTTGAGGAGAGTTCAAATCCATAATTATTCTCAAAAAGGTAATAGAAACATCAGCCCACTCCCAAATTATATTAATTAACTGATTACCATTGACACAAGCTCATACAAACTCGATCCAAACCAGAATATTTATTAAAAAGGATGGCTTGGAACACTGGAATACAGTGGAGAGTTCAAATCCATAATTATTCTCAAAATATAATAGAAGCATCAGCCCACTCCCAAATTATCTGATTACCAATGACACAAGCTCATACAATCTCGATCGAAATTAGAATTTATTGAAAAAGGATGGCTTGTAACACTGGAATACAGAGTAAATGTGAGAATAATTTCTCCACATATTTTAAAGATCATGCTTTCAAGAAGTGTTTTCCAAATTTCGTCTCCAAGTCTCTCGGCCGAATGGAAAACAATTACTAGTTTACTCAATCGGGACAGAATAAAAAAGATATCTGATTCATGAACCAGTGGAACAAAAAAAAAAAAAATTCACAGAATATTGAGCATTATGGCTCTCAGAGATCTCAATATATTTGATGTTAACCATTAAATGAATATTTAAAATCGAATAAAAGGCGGTGGTATGAATTGAGAAAGGATTAAGACCAGCAACGACATCTAACGGAGGAAGCTCGAAGCTGAACGACTTGGAATTGATCCGTTGTTATGAAGCCATGCGCTGTTAGACGGGTCGTTAACTGCAGAAAGTGGAGGGGGAAAGAGAGAGTCGGGTAAAGAGTGAGAGAGGAAACTTGAGTGACGATTCGAGTGTGAGATACCATGAAAGAGAGTTATAGTTCAAGAGAAAGAATGATGTTGAGACGGTCGGATAGGAAGAAAAAAAAGAGGAAAAGATGTTGAGGAAAAGAGAGAGCGACTGAGGGTAGATTGAATTTAGAGAGAGACAAAATAGTCGGCTTTGAAGAAGAGGAAACTGTGGAGTGGAGAGAAAATTGAGAGAGAGAGTGAAGGGAGGCTCTCTTTGGTGAGAGACAGAGAGAGATACGTTGGAAAGGTGTGATGGTGTGAGTGAGATAGGAAGAACAAAGTAGAGGGAGATTTAAAAAAGATACATTGAGAGCGACACGAGAGAAGGTATAGGATAGACTGAGAAGGGCTACTGGAGAGAGAGTCTGACAGGCATTGAAGATGAAAAAATATTTTACCATTTTTTCAAGTGGTGCAAAAGGCTTCTCAAAAAAAGGTTCTTGAGGGTTTCACCCAAAGGGAGAATAAGAGAGAATAATGGTTAAAGAAAGAAAATAAGGAAAACTTAGTATAATAGTTCGATCCGATGTTCGAATTGAGAAAAAATATTGTGCTTGACGGAGTTTTTGAAATGATTTTGTCAGTTGTAAAACAATAATGAATTATAAAGTTTTTGCAACACTAGAGTGAAGAAACTGTGAATTTTGTAGCATGAATCATTAATGATGGTAATAATAATAATGGTTAGGGCATTCTTAAACCTAGCAGCAGATAACTCATCAAAGTCTCTTCATAGATCGATTTGATGGAAAACTCACAAAGCAATGTGATGAAAATGAAAACAATAATAATATTGGATGCATTTTTAAAGATATGGTCTTTGAAGACTACTGAGAGGCTTGGTCAGATCGAACTGCACATTCCTTTCAATAAAGAAACTGTAGAATTGATAGAATGAATTAAATAATAATGAAATAATGAAATTGAATTATTTTTTATACTAAGACAAAATAAGCGTCCAGATAAGATAATAGGTTAGAAGTAAGAAGCTTCACCACGATAGGAAACCTTATCATGATACTGTGAGTATGAATATAAATGGAATATAAATAAGGCTTAGCTGGAACCGATTACAATGGTTTATTCGCCAGAATCGTTAATGTAGAAAAACGCAATTTAAAGTTTAGATTAGAGAACGGCCGTATCAAGACGAAGGGGTGAGAAAAGTTATCCGTGAGCTTTGAAAATATCAGGGCGAGAAAAGCGCGGTAAGGGTTGTTTCAAAAGGGTGAACATTTTCGTGGGGTGAGGAAAAGCCTTAAAGAAAATGGAAAATGAGAGAACGAAATGGCCAGCCTAGGCAGGGTAGATGAGGTCTAGAATAAACGGAACTCGAAAAGAATTCGCCAGGATTCATGGCGCTTTCCGAGAATTTTCCACGAGAAAACTGCGAAAGGGAAAGCGCTATGAAAATGAAATAAGGTTGCAATAAGCTAGCTTTTCGGCGACCTCATTTATTTGTAATAAATATATTCTGTTCACAACTGGAGACTTGTATTAGGCTCTACGTTAAAAGGCTTGTACCCTTTCGGAGCGTATTGTTTTGACACGACCAGACTGAAATTGTTCCCAAACTTCGCCCGAAATGGTTCCTTATGACGTTCAGAAAGATTTTTCTATTTCTTCCTCTAATACTCCAAATCCGCATGTACAGCAGTATATTCGTTTTATTGCAGTTTATAGAGTTGACTTTTCTTATACGAGTTAGAAATACTGTCACGCATTTTTCAATTAAACTATGATTTCTTGAAACTCTGTTCTTGAGAATCCATTCTCTAAGAAATGAGTAATGCATTTCTAAATACAAGTTTTCTCATCAATATTGATGATCATATTATATAAACCTGAATTGCATCACTCACTCACTGACTGACTGACTCACTCACTCACTCGCCGAACTAAAATCTACCGGACCAAAAACGTTCAAATTTGGTATGTTCAGTTGGCCCTTTAGAGGCGCACTAGAAATCTTTGGCAATATTGTAACTCTAAGGGTTGTTTTTAAGGGTTTTAAAGTTCGTCTTTTAGCATGTATTCTTTTTCTCCCAATATCTTAATT
>NW_024092163.1:0-10943 GCF_014356525.2 Nilaparvata lugens | reverse complement strand
CTGTGTGTTTTTTCAAATAATCTTTTTCTTTTCTGCATGGCGGTGTACAGTCTGTTTGATTTCAACCGGACATGACTGCGGTGATTGTAGGCCTTCTTGATGATTTTTTCCTTTTTTCTTGCATGTGGTAGGAAGCTTGATGTAGGATTTCAGCCTTATATGACGGCGGTGTAAATGCACTCTCTAGTTGGTTTCTTTTTGGACGTATTGTAATTCTTCTTGTTTGTGGTTTTGATCATAGTTTTTCGTTTTTGTTTGATTTTGATTTGTCGTGGGTTTCGTTTGCTTCTATTGTTTTGTGGGTTATCTTCATGAGTATGGGTTTGTAGTTGCAGGCGCTGTCCTCGGTGGATGGAAGGTGATGGGGCGGTCGGCGGTCCGGGCTGCTCTTCTACCGGCGGGCAGCGTCCTTGGATCCTGGTGTCCAGCACGCGGTGGTACGAGATGTCCCTCTATGCCCTGGATGACGTCCTCAGCTTGGCGGGCGATGTCGTCGGCTCTTCTTGGCATTCTGCGGGGTGCGGCGCGACTCCAGTCTTGACATTCTCGGGGGTGGTTTCCATACATGGTTATGTTCGCTTGCTGGTTTGACTTTAACCACCTTTATTGTATCCTTCTCCACATGTATATGTTTCTTATTGCTGACTTCGACGCTGATTTTTCCCATATGCATATCTTCAGATATCCTATCCAATCGGTTATTTGTTTCTAAAATTGATTTATCCAGACACTCAGCTAATTTTTTGATGGTTTTATCTGTGTCACGGAATGCTACATCCATCCGCTGACTCAATTTCTCCAACCCTGTTCGTTTACCTTCTTTGCTTCTTGAACTTCCTTTTTAATTCTTCCTTTGCCTGTTTGTTATCTCCTTTAGTTGTTTGTTGTCTTCCTTTAATTCTTCCTTTGTTTGGTCGCTTTTTCATTAAGTTTTTTATTTCTGCATTTGTTTTATTTATTGCTTCATTGGTTTTCTTATTTCTTTCAGGATGAGGGTCCAGTCAACGGGGGAGCGGGTGCATGGTTATCAGTTAGCCGCTGGTTTTTTATCCGAGCAACGGTGCGAGAAATGGGAGTTCCTGTTTCTGAGACGTCATCGACTGAGTGCTCTTCTGATGTTTCATCCTCCGGCTCTTGGGCTACCAACGTATCCTCCACCAGAATGCAGCTCTCCTCCACCTGCGTCGAAGATAAATCATCCAGTACATTGGATGGAAATCGGCGGATGCGGCGGCAGATGCGGATGGCGGCGAACAATCGGGTGAGATGTCCTCGGTGTCCGACAGACTTGGATTGACCTGGTCGTTTCCTGCCATAGTTTGTGAGAAATAAGCGACGAACGTGTGTGGTGAATAAAAACGTGAAAGTGTTGTGTGATATAAAATAATTAATAAGAAATCCAATAGAAATTGTGATAGCTTCGTAGTGAGTGAAATACGGAAAAAGTGGTTTAGCAATGTGTTCAGTGATAAAATGAGTCAAGTTAGCAATATCGTTAACATAAAAATGACAAGGACACACAGGATACACAGTGAACACTTATGCGGTAATACAGGTACGCCTCTTATAATTTATTATTACTATTATTATAAATATCTTACTTTTATAATTTCTTGCCGCAATTCAATATATAGGCTAGTGTTCTTTGCAAATTTTATATAAAAGGGCAGTGTTTTGTTTGAATTATTCCGCAATATATCCGTGATTTAATTTTACTTCCCTCTTTATGTTTTAAAAACTTTTAAAAATGTAAATAACTTCAATCCTCTTTTCTGTAAATATTTATAAATTGTTTCAATATAGACCTAATATTCTTCAAATAATATGACCTTTCTTATGATATCTCTTATACCTATGACTTATAGTATGACCAATTTTCGAATAACACAATAATAAAATTCTGAGTTCGATTTTTTCTCTAAAAATTCATCAATCGATAAATTTCTTTTCTGTTCAAAAATTGGGTATGGTACGACTTGTTATTTTATATAACAGTGAACAGTTAATACTAAATTCGAAGAAATTCACAACCATGAATTTTTCAAGAAAAAATTTTCCCGTTGTCAGCGCTATAGTATACTGAGCAACTAAATAATCCTCGTAGTCGATTATCCACCTCTTCAATGCCTATCACTGTTGGGCGCCAAATCATGGGAGCGTTGATTTGAAGGCTTCACACATGTAGAGTGAATCTTGTACTGAGTCAATGGTGTAGCGGCTATAAATTTTGCAATTGCGTGTGTGGACGCTGAGTGTACACCAGACTGATTGATTCACTACAAGATTCAATACAATTGTCGGAATCGCGGGAGGCCTAAACGCTCGCTCACCCTTGATTCTTCTAATGACAATTGTATGTGATGAAATTTTTATAAGTAGTGTAGCGATCGCTAAACACTGAATACGGATACCTTAAAATTATTACCTGTGAAGAATGAGCATACAAAATCATACAGGTCGAGCAAAAATCCCGATGTAGATAATTTACGGGACTGCGTCTCTAATAAGTTCTGAAGGATTAAAATACGGTATTTGAACCAAATATCGTTCAGAATATATTTCGAGAACAGAGTCTTGTCGGTTTTAAGCTCTATTGTAGGAATTTATATGATCTATGGCTGCCACTGCTGTACAATTGATGCATTCGCTCCTAAGTCGAGGTAGGTAACAGATAAAAGCTGATATATGAGCAGGTAAGGACAAAGAATAAATATCTCGATCTGACCCCACTCGCTACATCCACTTAGACCTGTTCCAATATCCAGCTTAATTCAATATTCCAATGATCGTATTCGATCGGTTCTTGATGATATAGAACGTATCAGACACAATAATTGACAGGCTTAAGAAATAATCGAACTCAGAAAGCGAATAACAAAACTGAAATATATTACAATAAAATATGCAATCATACAGTGCAGATTCAGAATTTGATTTACAGGTTGATAATAATTTAGCATTAACAGAAGGAGTTAAAAATGTTCTTGTGCTTGCATGATACCATGCGTGATTCAACAGAATTTTACAATTGATAAATTTAACAGTTTTAAAAAAATAGTGAAAAAATGAATTATAAAATTTTAAAATTGCTCGGGGTCGTGGTTCAGGCAGCGGAGGATAGTTAATCAACTACAAATTCTTATAAATTTAATATGAATAAATTCTAGACTCTAAATGCTAAAGCGCTTGTCGGCGTGGCCAATAATTTAACGAAGAAAAATTTATGTTTTTCTGCACTGAAATATTTTCGAAGCGTAGATTGGGGCCCCTTATGACTTATAACTCACGTGAAATCCTTGGTCGTCGTGGTTTTCTTCTTTAGATCAAAAATCGTTTGATCGGCGGCAATCCAGGCTTCGGTTTCAGCACGTGGGGAATTTTAATTTAAATATCTCCTTCACCGAATTAATTAAGGGATAATTTACTTTAAGCTTTTAAATTTATCGATTGATGAGAACAGAAATTTACGATAACAAATAAATTGGCCTAAAATATCGGCTCACAAATAGAACATTTAAAATCGAACAAGAAATTTTCACAAATAGGTCTTTGGTAACTATAAAAAGAGATCTGCACGGTGAGGATTTCAAAAGGGAAGTGCTGCTCTTTTCTCTAAGCTTTTAGGCTAGACCTTGCTTCTCAGAATCTCAATGTAATAATTGCATAAAAATTTGCCATTGGTAGAACGCTTGTGACGTAAACATGACGTCAGTGGCAAGTAGTAGAATACAATTCCTTTAATTACAATAATAATTTAATTTATGTAATTCTTAAAACTGCTTAATCTTCTAGACATAGTTCCTCTCATACAATGTACACGTGCTAGTGTAACTGATAAGGCAGGGTTGGTGTCTGATAATAGATTAACATGTGTTGCTTTCAAACGATCACCGTCTTGGTGCTATTTCTATGCACTGTGATTGGCTTAGACCTGCCATAGAGATTTAATTACCATGTGGTTCAGTTGAATTAAATTATTAATAAATTAATATTCTTGTACAATTTTTATTAGGTTTGAGATTATTATAATTAATTTCTGCCATTTTATCAATAATATAATTCATGCTATGACCTATTTAGTTACAATAAGACCTGACGATAATATAATTTCTTAAATAATAAATAATTTCAACATAATACATACATTTTATTTTTTATTTGAAATTCTTGATCCTTATTGATAGTTTTATAATTTTAGAATGGATTTACCTTGCATGAAACCGGCATGACATTTGACAATGCTTTGAATCAGTCAGCTGCGTTCGAACTGTTTTAAAAACATCTGATCGATAGTAAAAAAGTGTAACCTCAAAATCAGTGAGCGATTCATAAATAATGTGCTTTATTCGCAAAATAATTATAATTTTATTGAATAATTTTCCTAGAAAAATATTCAGTACAGAACGGTACTCTTATCTAATATACAGTTATTGATAAGTAAGCTTTATCGCTCGGTCGCTAACTATTCTTTAGCAAATTCCTTCATTTTAAAAGGTAATCACAATTTTTCTCTCTTTTCATGAGATCTATTTGAAAAATTCATCACACAAAAGCCCCAGGATATTGTTAAATAGGTAATGGGAGACGAGTCGAAACACTGGACTATTTGAAAAATCCGATATTGTTGTTTCACATCTACACTATTTCATCTCCTTACTTCTACGAAAACTCAACACTTAACACTAAAAACAATATATCGTGCACTTTTGGCTACGAGAAAATAAATAATTGATTGTTCCTGCCATTGGATACAATCGAAATACAATAATTAATGAGGTCTCTTAGGATCCTTCATAAAAAACAACTCCACAACTTCCATTCATGGGTGGCTTATGAGCAGACCCATAACTATAACAAATATACAAAATTTCACATATTATTCTTAAGATTTGAACAGTATTTGCAACAAATATAGATTTCATCATTTTTCATGGTTATTAAGGTTTCGACTCTTTGGTTGGCTTTTTACATAAATTGGGGAGAGTGTGATTTTACTTCGGTGACTTGACAATCGTCTACCGTTTGACTCGAGCAATTCTTATTTGCGCTTAGTACGTTGCGTACAAACAGGGTTACACTTGAAATGGCTTTCTTGATTTTTATCAATGTTGGTTACAAATATTAAGTCCTTAAGATTTATTATCAATTTGAATTTCAATTCATGATCTTTTGATGCAACAGTAATAAATTTCCATTTGAAGGTAAGAATTTCATTTCTTTTTAGCTTTTTTAGCAACACATTTATATAACATAGAACATGCGCATTCGTGCAAATTAACATAAATATATATTTTTTTTGGTTGTGTTTTTTACTTATAATTCCACATTAAAATAAGGGTTACAATAATTAATAACGATATTGCTTTGATTCTATTAACATTGACTCTAGGATTTCGCACACATTGGTTGGTGGGACGAAGAAAATTATCGAACAGGCGTTGGTTCTGAATAGATTTCTATTGATTCTGTATTTCAAGGTTAGGTTACACATTTTTTCAAATAAACTTTGTTTATTTTCTTCCTCTTATTCACTGCTAATTCATGTTATTTCTAATGTATAATTATTTTCCGTGGATGCTATGATTCTTGTTCTATTTTTCAGTTGTGCAGATGATACCAGGCGATGTTTCGGTGATGACTCTGACACGAGGTGGATGGCTTGATCAGGTTGGTAAATTCTTGAAGTTGTTTTCAGTTTTAATTTCTTGATGTTATTAAAGTGATAATAAGTTCTTCATTTGATGTGGATTTATAATATTTCCTTATTAGCTGAGATGCTGGAGTTTAGAAAATCCAGAACTCTCCTAATGGGTCAACTGTTGGCCATGTTGCATACCACAACCCAGCATATGTAGCATAGCTGCCACGGTTTAATTCGTTCGCAACCAAACTATACAGCAGTTCAAATCACACACGCACATTATATATATAGTTTCAGACTCACTTCATACTGTCAGCATTATTTGAATGGGAAACTATGACGAGGAAACCTGATAATACATGAAGTGAAGTGAATCTCACTATATACTCTCTCTCTTCTTCCCTCGTTCACCCCCACTCTCTCTCTTTCACTTTCTCTCTTTTATTTTATATCCTTCTTAGAGAATCGACATTTATTTCTTGGAACACCGCTGATTTATGAAGTTACATCACAATATTATATTATCTTGAATGAAAGAGACCAAGAAATTGTCAAAAAACCACAGATTTAAATTGAATCTCTGTGGTTTTTTGACAATTTCTTTGTCTTTCAGTATATAAGCCAGTAATTGTAAGCTACATAAATAAAGTACTCAATCAAACAATCATCTTAAATCATACTCTTCTCTCTTTAACTCTATCTCTTTCTCACTCACTCGCTCTTTCTTCTCTCTCTCTCTCTCTCTCTCTCTCTCTCTCTCTCTTTCTCACTCACTGCTCTCGCTCTCTCTCTCTCTCACTTCTCACATCACTCCTCTCTCTCTCTCCACCTCTCTCTCTCTCTCTCTTTCACTCTCTCTCACTCGAAGAAGTTGATATTGTTGTAATTATTCATATTGAATGAAAAAGACTAAGAAATTGTCAAAAAACCACAGATTTAAATTAAATATCTGTGGTTTTTTGACATTTCTTAGTCTTTTTCATTCAATATGAATAATTACACAATATCAACTTCTCAACTACACAAAAAGTATTATATTATCGTTATTCTATTGCATTCAATCTTTATTCTGATTGTTAATTTTTATACTTTGTAAAATTCGTTGAATAATATTACCGCCATTTATTGTAAATTAGAGTATAATCCAGTAAATATTGTAATATACATAAATAAAGAACCCTAATCTAATCTAATCTCTCTCTCATTTACATTCAGATTCACCTTATACTGTCAGCTTTGTTCTTCATTGATATGAAATTCTGACCCCCTACACTCAGACGAATCTACACTCAGA
Source organism: Nilaparvata lugens (assembly GCF_014356525.2). Classification (NCBI taxonomy): domain Eukaryota; kingdom Metazoa; phylum Arthropoda; class Insecta; order Hemiptera; family Delphacidae; genus Nilaparvata; species Nilaparvata lugens. The sequence continues at coordinate 4,008 of NW_024092163.1, read as the reverse complement.
TCGAATGGTCTTGTAGGGGTATTCCAGTAAAACATGCTCTGTAATACAATGTAATCTGTATTTTGTAAGGAATAAAGAATATTTGAATTTGAATTTGAATAAATTTGACACAGTATCAAATGAATTTCTTGATAATAGAATCTCCCACACATCTACACTGAGACTCAGGTCATCCAGTCAGCATGGCAGGTTGCATCAGCATGGTTAAATTTATTTATTTATTATTCATTTACTCATTCACAATGCGAAGACACTAATGCAATAACATTATAGAAGATAAAATAATAAGTAGTCCTTGTGCTATTTTTCTTCCAAATTTATAGGTGACAAAGTCCAAGATAGGTTAGAATTTCACGTGTACGATTTTATAAAATTTTAGTCCAAATAAACATGAAAACTATAATTTTGAATATATTTTGACTTGAATAATAAATTGATTCCACTCAATTACCACTTGAAACTAATACTATTGAGTTATTTTGAAAAATTTGGAACCATTGAAGAAACATAAACTGTAAAAACACTAAAGCTCAGCTGACATGAGAAGCATTGATAAAGAACCGCTGTCTCACTCACTGATGAACTCTCTCGCTCATTCACACCTACCTTTATACACAAACACATGTCCCCAAACGTACATATGTTTAATTGTATGTATACATACAGTTATATATACAACATGACTGACGGAAATTGGAATGTGTGTTTATTGGTTGGCAATGGCGTTGGATGGCTGATTAGTTTGGGTTGTTTGCTGCTTGTATAGGTTCAGTGGATTATGGGTACATTGACTACTGTTTAGAGATGGTTAGGGTTGGGATTTGAGTTGGTTGGGTTGAGATGTTCAGGAGATAGGTTCATGACAAAGGTTCACATAGTTCATTCACACTGTTGAATATTGTTTTATCAATAACATCCATACATAAAATTTGTCAATGTCTTAGGCTAATCAATAACAGTTGAACATGCATGATAAACACGCATACTACACCGTTGTCTTTCATTTTGGTGTCATCACAGCTGTGACCACAGCGAAACGCTTCAAGCAAAATCTTAACTCATGTTCTATCGCTAGTAGCCCGACTAAAATCCATCCTCCATGCAAGCAGAGACGAGTAAAGATCACTAACTCCTCTCTGATGCAAGCTAATGCTGTAATCTTGTTCGATGAAAATAAGATTGAGGAAAAAATTACTCGCAATGAGCTTGGCTTGGGTAGGTAGAGCTTGAAATGCTCAAAAGTGAAGATCATAGACTGAAAACCTATCATTTTGAAATAAAAAACACACACATATTGTCAAATCTACAGTTTTATTTGTGCAGAAACCATTGTCCTGTACCAAATAAAACTGTAGATTTGACAATATATTATGTGTGTTTTGTGCGGAAGTAGTGAGGTCTATGTTTCAACTCGATTTGTTTTTTGTCTGTTTGTATCTAACGCGATTACGGCCAAACGCGTTCATAGAATTCTATGGGATTTGGCAGGAATATTCCTTTTTCAACTGTGCGTCGATGTATACAAAAGGTTTTTTGAAATTTTGAATTTTAAGGATAATATGAAAAAAAAGGAATTCTCCATACTCTATATCACTATAATATCATCTACTTTGAAGATAGAATCAATCAGACTATAGAATCAATCAGCTGACAAGTGGATTATTCATTACATGCATTACGCAGATGTCTGGCTGTGTCTATTTCTAAAGGTAGGGTTTCAATATTTTTTATGCTGGGTGCCCATCAGTATCAATATTCTCATATTTGAAGACCAAATCTAATAGGTGATTGAAAATAAACTAAAAAATGATTAAATGAACTGAATAATGCTGAAGAAATTATAATATTCTTGATTGGAAAAATTAATTTTAAAATAGTTGAGAAATATTTTTATCAGATGGAAGATTATCAAGAAACTGGATAAATGATCAAATGGGTTAGAAATTCAAACGTGACTGAGTTTTGATCTTGGAGAAAACAAATAACAGTATTTAAGAGTGAATAATTATGATTCAACTGTGAATTGTGATTCAATTAGAACAGGTGACATCAGATACTTGTGGATGAGAAAACTGTGTGTGTGTGAGGTCTACTGTTCACAGAACTACTAGTATTCCATCATTTAACGGTTCTACAACATCGACAGTGACTCATTCGAATATTGATCATTTTATGAAAAATCCACTTCGAAACGTTTTTTCTTTTTTGTTGAGGGTGATGCACACAAGAGCTCTCGGCGTACATGGATAATGAAGCGGATGATAATGAGAGATGAATGGATGTACAGTTTCAGGTGGGTTCCAAACCACCGGAAGCGATTTTACAACTCAGAATCATATTCAGAGGGGTTATGACACAAACGGTCACCCTTCCAACGGGGTATCAGGCTCTCACGAGAATAGTCTTCCTGGAATTGATATTATGAGAATATCTTATTTTAATTTGTAGAACCTTGAGAGACACTTTTGATACTGTATTAACCCTATTGTAAAGGAATTCGTTATGTAAGTAATGTCATTAGTAAGAAATAAAACTTGATTTGTGTTAATAAAACACTTGTGATAAGTGTTTCTTATCTTATCTTCTTATATTATACTATAGAGAAACAATAGCGTAACAACTTACGCTATTGTTTCTCTATGATTATACTTATGAATTTCGTTACATAACATTACGCTTCCTTCAATACTTATGTATTGATCAGGTTTTATTCAATGCCCTGTTCTCCTTCTTAATTATATTTCCTTTACAATGAATAAATCAAGTTTGAGCATTTGACTTTTTTAATATATTTCCTGTAGAATCAATAAATCCGGTTTGAGATTAAATTTGAGTTTGAGTCTTTTTGGTCTACCTAAATTTGAGTTGGGTGCTTCAAACTAGAATTAGTAGTCACTTGTTGACTCTACAGTCAACTTGGAGCAATCCAACTATATTCAACATACATTCGAATCAATTCATACAGATTAAATCAAAATACATCTCATTTCAGATACACTTCCTGAAACCGGCCGAGCGCAGAACTCCAATCCCGGAATAACCAATTATGAAACGGGTGCATTCAAACTGTGTCGCACGGTTAGTCAATATCCCAAATCTGTACAGCTCTATTTAATCGAATAAATCATCCAGCAACAGTGCAATTGCTCTCAAATATGGATTGGTCTCCTCTCAATTATCCCCCTCCACTCGTCCCACGGGGTTTCCCTACTTTTTCACGCGTTCACTGATGAAACTTTATGGGCCTCTCAAACATTCACTCCAGTTTCATGTGATTTTTTAAATCAATTTCCGATTTATCCTGTCATAATCGACTTAGCCTGCATGGAACGATTGAGTTTATAAGTACTCTATGTACGCTGGAAATGGAGTACTGTGCCTTGAAACGCATCCATATTTTATAGAACCTTTGAATACTGTCAAGGAGGTGGAAGTCTTCAGTTATACTTTGGAGACTATACTATACATCAATTAGAGGATATAACATAGAGGAAATATATCGAACATTATTCGTCTATAATTTTTGAACTACATTGCTACCTTTAATCATCATTATTTCTCAAATGTAATCTATTTTAACAAGAGGAGTCTACATTCCAATTGTTTTCATACTGAATTTTTTTTTCACTTTTGTGTAGTTGAGAAGTTGATATTGTGGTAATATTCATATTGAATGAAAAAGACTAAGAAATTGTCAAAAAACCACTGATTTATTGACAATTAGATAGACCGGTTTCGGTTATTACACCATTGTCAATCTCTATTCTGAACATCAACGCCAATTCAATTTCATTCATGTTCCACAAGTAGTAACGTGCGCTGAGGCCTATGATGAATTGGAGACCCTTGGTGTGTATCGATGCGTTTTGGTTGGTGTTGTAGGTGGTAGTCTGGTAGATATTGATATTGGATGGAAACACTATTGATATTGTGAAACCACGATTCATGGAAACATTCAAGATGGTTACATCATTATCAATCTAGTTAACTGGAAGCTTAAACATTTGA
>NW_024092162.1:0-15599 GCF_014356525.2 Nilaparvata lugens | reverse complement strand
CGACTTGAAATTTTAAACTTAAGGTCCTTATACATAAGGATCCGACAATGAGAAATTCAATAAAATTCAATCCAAGATGGCGGAAAAAATGGCGGGTAATTACTAAAAAACCATGTTTTTCACGTTTTTTCTCGAAAACGGCTCTAACGATTTTCTACAAATTTATACCATGGATAGCTATTTATAAGCCCTATCAACTGACATGAGTCTTATTTCTGGGAAAATTCCAGGAGCTCCGTAATATTATTGAGAAAAATGGCGAATAATGACTAAAAAACCATGTTTTTCACGGTTTTCTCGAAAACGGCTCTCACGATTTTCTTCAATTTTCTACCATGGATAGCTATTTATAAGCCCTATCAACTGACATGAGTCTATTTCTGGAAAATTCCAGGAGCTCCGTAATATTATTGAGAAAAAAGGCGAATAATGACTAAAAACCATGTTTTTCACGATTTTCTCAAAAATTACTTGACCGATTTTTTTCAAATTCATACCCTGTATAGTAATTTATCAGATCTATCAACTGGCATGAGTCTTTTTTCTAAGAAACTAATGGGGGGTCCAACCCATCCTTGAGAAATGTACTTTGTAACCTCCTTCTCGTGCATGAGGTAGGTAGGTAGAGCAGTTTATAAAAAGAACACAGTCATAGTCGAGATATTTCAACTGTAGAACAGCTGTTTTGACGCCTTTTGAAAAAATCATCGAATTTCACAATTTACACAAAGGAAAAAGTACTCTGAAAACAATAATATTATATATACACATATAAAGTAGTCTGATCGTAGTTGCAAATATTTTGCCGCCAATCGTCATTATATTATTCCCCTAAATTATTCTCATCTAAGAATGAGGCTTACAGTTCAATGAGCAAGGAAAGTTGTGTGTGTGTATCACACCAGATTTTTACTTTCCTTGCCCTATTACCATAGGTAAGGAAAGTATTGCTTTCCGGAAAAAATTAAGGTACCCCAATTTCTAATTTCTATACGTTTCAAGGTCCCCTGAGTCCAAAAAAGTGGTTTTTGGGTATTGGTCTGTATGTGTGTGTGTATGTGTGTGTGTGTGTATATGAGTGTATGTGCGTCTGTGTACACGATATCTCATCTCCCAATTAACGGGATGACTTGAAATTTGGAACTTAAGGTCCTTTCACTATAAGGATCCGACACGAACAATTTCGATCAAATGCAATTCAAGATGGCGGCTAAAATGGCGAAAATGTTGTCAAAAACAGGGTTTTTCGTGATTTTCTCGGAAACGGCTCCAACGATTTCGATCAATTCAAAATAGTCATCGATAAGCTCTATCAACTGCCACAAGTCCCGTATCTGTAAAAATTTCAGGAGCTCCGCCCCATCAATGCCGATAGATTCCCAATTATCAGGCTTCAGATACAATTGGAAAAAAAATCAAGTGAATTAGATTGAACATGAGAATCTCTACAATTAATGTTCAGTAACATTTTCACCTAAAATTAAAAATTACCTCGAAAATCGAGAAAATGTGATTATATATATATAATAGGATTTTACAGTGATTCACCGTCTTCCTTCTTTTAGTCGAGACCTCGATCTTTGCCTATCCTCCCATTCACCATCCCTCAAATTCCTGGCCTCCATAGCCTCATCCACCTCATCTCTCCATGATCTTTTAGGTTTCCTCTTTTCCTTCGCCCAATTGGACTCCAATCAGCACCATCCCTATCATTTGCTAGCACTCGCCCTTCTAGCATGGCCATACCACATCAACCTTTTATCCTCAATCAACTTTATAATATCCCATTCCACTTTCATTCTCCTTCTTATCTCCTCGTTTCTTACTCTGTCCATTCTGGTAAGCCCGCAGCATCTCCTCCAGTAATCCATCTCAACAGCTCTTATCTTATCTCTGCTCTCTTGTTTGTCACCCCAACCTCTGCCCCATACGTCATTATACTTTTGACGATTGCATTGAATATTCTATGTTCATTTTTCCTATGAATATCCTTACTCCATATGATTGGGTGAAACTGTCGAATGCAACTCCTGGTTTGGGCCAACCTAATTTTATCTCCTCGTCTGTATCACCATTTTCATGATGGTAAATCCCAGGTATTAATTTATCTCTCCCTTTTATCACGGTGGAAAGTCAATGGGACAATCCGGTGTGCCATCAATTCGTTTGTAAATACCCGTCTGTCCACATGATTTCAATCCCGGCTTTTCATACTATTCTTTAAATTTCTCATCATGTAACTTAAATCTTCCTATATGAATTTGGGTAGATAAAAATCCCTAACCGAAATAGTAATAGGTCTGAAAATAAAGTAACTGGCTAATATCGCCAAATAGATAATAACTAAGATTAGATAGCATCAGCTTGTTCTGGCTAAACGGTACAAAAACCTAAAAAGGATTTGAAGGAATTTGTTGCTAATAAATAGATTATTATATAAAATATTTTGAAGATTGAGGTTAGGTATATGTATTCAGGGATCGGTGACCTAGAGATCGATCAAATCGAGCAACGTAGAATCTGACCAAAACCCCTTGGCAGAGCTCTATTGCAATCAAACAGTATGCAATGTGAAAAAACACATGATCACGTGGCTAATTATTAGGTAGCATGAAATAAATATTAGTGTATAGAATATTAGCTAGCATGTAGAGAGCATAACCAATAAACCAAATAAAAATAATTAAGTGTATTCAGGAAATAGGAGGTACCAGGCGCATGAATACCGAATAAAATTTGCATGCACCAATAGCAAAACGGCAGTTAATAGGCGGCAACTGTAGGCCAATTCAAAAATATTTCTATATATTTATATAAATGTACTGGATTTGTGTTAAAACATTGTATAGTCTATGTTATCGATATGGCTCGAAGGCAAAGAAATTATTAAACGCACAACCTGAGTAATAATTTGATATTTTTTGTACGATCTATTTGAACCTAAATGGCGGAGGACTAAGATATTCAAATTTTATGTTAATTTGAAAGTCGGAAATAAGATTTGTAAAATTGAGAAAGGAGAACCAGCACTCGCCAGCCAAATGCCACCATGAGAGGACCCCAAATATTTTAGAGCGTAGTACCTTGCTAATAAATTGTAAAAGTTAAAGTTAAATCAAATTATTAAATTTCTTAAAAGACTTCGTGATGCTATTGTAAAGCAGAAGTCATTTTCAATTTCAAATAAATTTATAACCCCTTGGAAGAGACGATTCCGGCTACCATATTCCAGGACCACATGGAGTTGGATCGACATCGGCGGCTTACAAGAAGATTTTCGACACGTGAGTGATAAATATTGAATTAGTGATGGGCGCCCTAGTGCTTCGAATTGATCTAATAATCAAAGCTAGCTCGTCGAAAGGGTTTTTATTATAAATTAAGAATTAATAAGAGTAATACTTGCGCAAGTAAAATTAGTATTAAAGGTATTTTATTGAAGAAAAAATATAGATCAATACATTTCAGAAAATTCTATTGAATCAAAGAAGTATAAAATCTAGGCTATTAAAACATATGCATATGATATTTAATTTTTGCAATATAATTTGCGATAGTTTGTTATAGCTCTAATTCACTAGATGAATGGCTCTACCTATTCCGTCAGGTGCCGAATCTTGCACCCTGAGATAAAATATATATTCGATACAAAGAAATCTACTAAGTACTAGAGATTTTAATATATATATATATTTGGATTATTAGTGGCTAATTTATCAAGTTGATCTTAAAGAACATATTTTTAATTGAATTGTCCAAGTCGACAAGTATTAGCAAGCGCATATCGCAGCTACATGCAAAAGAATGCATATGATTTTAAGATAAAGGCACATGGTAATGATTCGTGCCATAAATCTAGAATATAAAGTTTAGCCTGTGATATTTTACTGATTTCAATTATTGTTCTATTTTTATATTATATTTTTTATCGCTCTTTATATATTTTTTGCCTCGATCTATTTTTTGCATTATTTGTTTAATATATGTATGAAATGTTTATGGTGTGCAATTTATTTTTATTCCTCAACACTATAGTATAAGTATCATATTTATATATATTTATTTTTATTGAATTACAAGAGTTATAGGAGAAGCCCATACCTAGGCCTAGAAAGATTTTTATGAGACTGAATCCTATTAAAAAACCACGACCTAAATATATGATTATATCGAATATCTCATGCTTTACCGACTGATGCCAAGCAGGAGGCTAATCGTTATTTAAATATAAAGAATAACGTCAGAGAAACATGCCGTACCAACGTGGGACTGATGATGAGAGCCGAGCTCATTGAATAATTATTTGAAATTAAGTCAATAACCATATTGAAAATTATAGATAACTTATACGAGTATTGAGGAAAACTGGCGAAGTAAAATTTGTATTACTTTTTGGGGAATCAATAGCTTTAAATAAAGAGAAATTATATGTTTTAAAGAAAATTTTATATTATTAGTACTGTAAAAAATACATGTTTATAGAGAGAGATTATATTTTATAAGCCTAAACTGCTATTACTTTCTAGTCAAAAATATATTATGTGTTTAAGCCGGTTGGAAAATAAGTCACAGCCTGTAAACTAGCCAAGAATAAATTAAAACAAAACATTGGGGGCGCTAGAGCATTATAAAAAACTTAAGTATAAATACCTTGTCTTTGAGTATCCAAACACTTTGCACATCACTGTTTCACTGTAAGTCCCGGTTTGTGTCTCTTTTTTAAGCATTTTCGCTTATCATTTTATCACTTTTTTAATTAGCATTTATCATATTTGACACAATGAATCACACTCCCGCAAACTCTGAAGTTTCATATATGTACGGCGGTTGCACAGATCCCACTTTGTCGACTCCAAGCACATCAAACCCCACCACGGTAGATGCCAATACGCCACGAGAAAGGGAACCAGGAAGCGTCGGGTCGATAGTCTTCGATCCACAAGGTCTGCAACCTCTATCATCCACTCGAATCGACGCCGCTGACACACCATTGAATCAACGGATAGCAGAGATCAACTTTGAAGGGGGCGAGGAGCAGCCTGCAGAACCCGCATCGCCGGAGGCCGAGTCACACCTGGGCAAACAAAGTATATTTTCAGTCACAGAGTTAGATCCGTTTCAAAAGGTAATAATGGAACAAACTAGCAGTATGTTCAATATTATGTTACAAAACACAATGGATAATATGATGCAGGAGATTAAAAAAGAGAATGCTGCAATAAAAGAGGCAAATAAAGAAACAGTGGAACAGGGCATGAAAGAAACAGCAGGCGCTATAAAATCAGTAGAACGACGGTTGGATAAGATTGAGACTAAAGTAGAGAATCATAGGGAAGAACTGAAAGCAATGATAACTCTACAGAAAGAAAGTCAGGATAAAGTTACGGCAGGATTATCGGAAAGGTTGGATACGGTTACCTGTGAACTCAACGAAAGGATAGATAACCTAACCACACAAATCACTACACCCATTCAGGATATAACCAATAACATTAAGGCCGATTGCCATCAAGAAATCCACAAACAAATTACCGTTGCCAATCAAAATTTAACAACTACAGTTGACAAAAATATTAACAGTATTAAAGAAACACAAAATAAACAGATTAATATGTCCACAAAAATGAACCAACTGCAAGGTAGCATCAATCAAAATACAGAAACCTGTAAAGCTTTAAACGGAACTCTACTAATTCAAAAATCCACTCTGACTCAATTAAATCAAGAAATAAACGCTAATAAAATTACACATAATAGTCAATGGCAGATGACACAGGAAAAAATAACAGCATTAGAAAATCATATTCAACAACGACCTCAAGGGATTCAAACAGACAACCTCAACGCACATAGTATATTACAAGGACTGGGCAAATTTGATAATACTGATCGCCATTTGCAACCTCAACCATTCATTGATCAGATAAAATTAGTACAAACTCTTGCACCTACCTCTTGGAGCATGTGGCGTCTTCGTTTGACTAGTTTATTGATTGGCGAACCCCTGATGTTCTTTCGGAGTAGAGCCCATGAATTTACATCATTGGATGAGTTTGTAGCTGTCTTCCTGGAACAGTATTGGAGCAGAAGTAAACAGTTGGACGTGCTAGCGGACATTATATCATGCGATTTCAACCCTAACTTAGACGGTGCATGTACCACTTTCGTCACTGCCCTACAGTTTAAAAATTCTCAATTGAGCGAGCCCATTAATGAATCGGCATTAGCAAGTATTATTTTAAAGAAGCTACCGTATCAAGTTAGAATGGCACTCGCCACACAACCCATTACTGATTGCAAACAGCTGATAAATCATTTATATGGCATACAGTCTGTGATGGCAATATCAAACCACCGTTCAGACCAGAGATACGCACAAAATCAACATAACTCAAAATTTAATCAGTATAACAGCCAAAATTATGAACCGGTATCATATGATCGCTACCGATCTGCCCCTCAATTTGAACGCCGCTATGAGCACAAGCAAAATGGTAACTGGAATAATGAAAAATTTCAAAATCGCACAACCAACCACTATGCCCAGCAGAGCAACCGTAGGAATCACTATGATGGCCGTGATCGATTAAACTCAAATAAAAAAGGACACAAGCGGGGATAAAATATTTAAGATTTGTTAATTACCTTTAAAGAGGAAAAATGTAGAAGCTAGGTTACTTGCAAGACTCAACAACCAGTTCTGACGTAAGCAATGTAAAACGTAGAACCAACAATCAGCTGGCCAAAGCCACCAGAATCAAATGAATGTAACGTCTGTTAAACACATGATTATAAAAAAGAAGTACTATACCCAAAAAGTTATCTATTATTGTTATTTATCATATTTATTAATGTTGGTATATTTATTTATATGTTTTATATTTATTACCTTTAGTTATGCCACGTTTGTTACCTGAAAAAACCTAAAGTGAATGCAAGCTACCAAAAAACCAAAGAGCCATTAGCAAAAGAAAAGTATTGTACCTGATGTATAGAAAATTATTTATATTAAGACCTAAGAAGTACTATAAGATATAAGCCCAGAAGTTTTGTAAATCGAAATTATTGTCTGAAAGGAATCAATTGTGAGAATCATGAAATGTGTGTAGTTAGGTTGGCGGCCCTGTGAGCGGCGAATTTAAAAATTACTATGTTTAAGTGTTGTCAGGAGGAGTGCGTTTAGAAGATTATATTTATGATATTTTATGTGTGTTGAGGAGGAGAATTTGTTATTGTATTTGATAGAGGTCTAAAGGAGATGCAGCAGATATGTCTGCGAACTGTGATAGAAGTCTGAGAGTATAATTTATAAATAAAGTATAGTATATATCGATGTATTGAAGGGTGGGTTTTCATTAAAAACATTGTGATTCTCAAATATTTTGAATTCAAACCAGGGGCGCGTGTAAAGCATCGAATTTGGGTAGATAAAAATCCCTAACCGAAATAGTAATAGGTCTGAAAATAAAGTAACTGGCTAATATCGCCAAATAGATAATAACTAAGATTAGATAGCATCAGCTTGTTCTGGCTAAACGGTACAAAAACCTAAAAAGGATTTGAAGGAATTTGTTGCTAATAAATATATTATTATATAAAATATTTTGAAGATTGAGGTTAGGTATATGTATTCAGGGATCGGTGACCTAGAGATCGATCAAATCGAGCAACGTAGAATCTGACCAAAACCCCTTGGCAGAGCTCTATTGCAATCAAACAGTATGCAATGTGAAAAAACACATGATCACGTGGCTAATTATTAGGTAGCATGAAATAAATATTAGTGTATAGAATATTAGCTAGCATGTAGAGAGCATAACCAAAAACCAAATAAAAATAATTAAGTGTATTCAGGAAATAGGAGGTACCAGGCGCATGAATACCGAATAAAATTTGCATGCACCAATAGCAAAACGGCAGTTAATAGGCGGCAACTGTAGGCCAATTCAAAAATATTTCTATATATTTATATAAATGTACTGGATTTGTGTTAAAACATTGTATAGTCTATGTTATCGATATGGCTCGAAGGCAAAGAAATTATTAAACGCACAACCTAAGTAATAATTTGATATTTTTGTACGATCTATTTGAACCTAAATGGCGGAGGACTAAGATATTCAAATTTTATGTTAATTTGAAAGTCGGAAATAAGATTTGTAAAATTGAGAAAGGAGAACCAGCACTCGCCAGCCAAATGCCACCATGAGAGGACCCCAAATATTTTAGAGCGTAGTACCTTGCTAATAAATTTGTAAAAGTTAAAGTTAAATCAAATTATTAAATTTCTTAAAAGACTTCGTGATGCTATTGTAAAGCAGAAGTCATTTTCAATTTCAAATAAATTTATAACCCCTTGGAAGAGACGATTCCGGCTACCATATTCCAGGACCACATGGAGTTGGATCGACATCGGCGGCTTACAAGAAGATTTTCGACACGTGAGTGATAAATATTGAATTAGTGATGGGCGCCCTAGTGCTTCGAATTATCTAATAATCAAAGCTAGCTCGTCGAAAGGGTTTTTATTATAAATTAAGAAATTAATAAGAGTAATACTTGCGCAAGTAAAGTTAGTATTAAAGGTATTTTATTGAAGAAAAAATATAGATCAATACATTTCAGAAAATTCCATTGGATCAAAGAAGTATAAAATCTAGGCTATTAAAACATATGCATATGATATTTAATTTTTGCAATATAATTTGCGATAGTTTGTTATAGCTCTAATTCACTAGATGAATGGCTCTACCTATTCCGTCAGGTGCCGAATCTTGCACCCTGAGATAAAATATATATTCGATACAAAGAAATCTACTAAGTACTAGAGATTTTAATATATATATATATATTTGGATTATTAGTGGCTAATTTATCAAGTTGATCTTAAAGAACATATTTTTTAATTGAATTGTCCAAGTCGACAAGTATTAGCAAGCGCATATCGCAGCTACATGCAAAAGAATGCATATGATTTTAAGATAAAGGCACATGGTAATGATTCGTGCCATAAATCTAGAATATAAAGTTTAGCCTGTGATATTTTACTGATTTCAATTATTGTTCTATTTTTATATTATATTTTTTATCGCTCTTTATATATTTTTGCCTCGATCTATTTTTTGCATTATTGTTTAATATATGTATGAAACGTTTATGGTGTGCAATTTATTTTTTTTTTATTCCTCAACACTATAGTATAAGTATCATATTTATATATATTTATTTTTATAGAACTATAATCTAGATAGAGTACCTCTTCGAAACAGTTGTTAACTGACAACTAAATTAATAATTTTGTCAGGTTGGCATTAAGTTGAGTTGACTTTGTTAGGTTGGCACCAAGTTGAAGATTTAAATGCATTTATCGCGGAAAAATTGATTGGGCACTGCTACTTCAATCCTGGGAAATATTATATTACTAGCTGTCAGGCTCGCTTCGCTCGCCATATCCGTTTAGCCAGCCGTTTAGTCTGGACCCCCGACTGGATTGTCCTAACATATGATAAAAATGCCCAAATGAAAAATGCAGGCGAGCGAAGCGAGAGCCCCCTGGCTAGACGGATATGGCGAGCGAAGCGAGCCTGACGGCTAGTATTTCATAAAGGCTACTGAGATTTTTATTTTCCTTTCTATTTCTATAAAAGTAGCCCTATACAGAAAAGAGATAAACAGGTAATATCTATTAGAACATTTATTATGAACTAGCAGGTAACCCATGCTCCGCAAGGGTCTGATTAAAAACTTGACCTACTTAAATCTTGGAGAATTTAAAATAGGCCTACAATCGTCCTCGGTGAATTAAGAATTTATATGAGAAATTTCAAGGTAATCAGTCCAGTAGTTCAGACGTGATGATGCGTCAAACATAATTTTCCTATCCCGTACCTGTATAAGCCAGCTCTTTAATTCAGGGCTCTCCAAACTACGGCCCGCGGGCCACAACCGGCCCGCGGATGGATTTAGTCCGGCCCGCCGAGAGTTATTGCAACAGATTTTTAAAAAATACAACACATTTTTGACAACAGCGGTGAATTCAGTACTCTTCTCTTACTAGCCACTCCATTTCTTAATGAGTGTAAAATTAGCTGTAAACAAGCAGCGATCAACCATTGTGAGGTATTAGCAAATGGTCTGCACGGACTGTACATGTCCCTGTTTGAACGCTACAAGAAGGTAACTTACTTCCATTTTACAGTTCTCTCACATATAGTGTCTTTTGAGAGCCTAAATTCTCAGACAACTATAATTAAGTTTGGAAATCATGCGAGACCCCGATGGTGGAGGGGTTAGTGAAATTTCTAGTACTATTCCAGTGGTGAGGAATTCGAAATAAAAATCATTTGACGATTGATTGCCTCTATATTGAATATTTAAACTCAAACAACACTTTACAATAAATACTTTCTTCAATTAAAGATTATCTTTGTCTTTAAGAGACCAAATTTATTATTTTTCGTCTTAAGAGACCAAAATTTAAGGGACACATTGAATTCTGGTGGGGAAAGATCAAGTACTCATCTTGTAGTTGTCGTTGCGATGTCCGGAGTCCCTGGCGGAGATGGATGAAGGGTGAAGATTTAGTCGTCCTCCAGGAATGTTCAGGCGTCGCGGCGACAGATCCAAAAGGGAGTTAGTCTTGTTCTCCCTCATCAGCGTTCAATGACGTACGATTCCATCCATGGTTGGAAGAAGTCGCCGGCCCTTTACAATGGAAATTCTCAGCCCGATACAGAAACCTGATGACAAATTTACAACAGAATTAGAAACATAATAATTACCAATATCTAATAGGATTGTATTCAATTGATGATCTAGGTAATAAATACAATTCACCGCTTCCTATGAGGAAATAAATAATATTATTAACATACATAAATCGAACACTTATAAATCATATTCAATGACAATAATGAAAATACTCACCCAAAATGGGTATTGAAGATGCGTAGTAAAGAGGGAATCAATCGTCAATTATCTCAACTATCCCATAGCTATAAGGGGGACTTTACTTCTAAATATTATTCTTACATTAAATGTCCGATTCACTTGGACAATCAATCTCCTGGAGAGAATGAGAATGTACCCCCAAACGAAAACATATTACTGGAAATTGTAAGAAAATCTCAAGAAACAGTTAACACTATGACAGCTGGGATTAGAGTGATTGCTCTCCTAGTTTTCAGAGGCTTCCAGACTGATCAGTTTTGCCATCATCATTTAAAATATTTACCTGATCGCCTGTGAATTTCTCTTCGCCCACTCTCTTTCTCCTCAGTAAGTAAGGAAGGTGATACGTTCAAGCAAGAAGGAAACTAGGAGAGAAAAGTTATTTCCCTTTTGCAAGTTTAGAATTATGGGATTGATTCAGCATACTTCTGGCGTCTAAAACTGTCGTGAGAATAGATAATTCCAAGTGGGATCGTGGGAACCAAGGACTTTAATAAGATTCTGATCATAATTATAACGACTTTAGAAATGCTGGCTAAGTTGCCAATGAACAAGAATAAATTTACTATCTTCATGGGAACTGAAAACTACTAACTTAACATAGAATAAATTCCATTTAATAACTCAAAATTTTGGTACAGATTCTCCCCCCGTTAAAGGAAGTTGACGGCAATGAAAAAAAACTACCAAAATTTTGAATAGGTGAGCGCGCCAATGAAAGGGTGTGGGGAGAATCCACAGCATTCGGAGTCAGTCGAAACGAAGAAAAGCGCAGGCCCAGCGCAGGGCCCAGCGCAATCTAGCGTCGTTGACTGGTTTTCCGAGCAAACACTTACTACTACCGTACTACAAGTCATGAAGGTTGTGAGAGAGAGTGTGCGAGAGTAACTTACGTCGAACGCAGTCAGAGAAAATAGGATTGACTCTGTCTGGATCCTATTCTCTCTGAACGGAGCTAGCCGTTCGAAGTCAACATTACACAAAATACTCATTTAACGATATCATAATATCAGCAAAATTATCATGAAACCTTACTAGAACAATGAACTAGCCTACTCTGAGAATTATCGATATATCAAGCTTTTCATTCAATACTTAATCTAGTTGCACATTAACACTACTAACCTATTTCTATATTGCCAATGAATACTATAGTACGTGAATAAAATACTGCAACCTAACTGAATAATCCTATTGAGTACACAATATAAACTGATTATGCCTTATTCACAACGATATAGTTTAATTGATTATATTAAAACTTGATAATTATTATATAAGATTATACTCCAATTACGATTATTATAATAATTCTACTTATTTATTCTATTTTACCCTTATCTTCCTAATATTCTTATCACTATAATCATGGCCATGAACTTATTTTACTACCTAGGAAATTTCTCTCTTGTTTATAGTCGACTTTCAATTATTACAACTTCAAAGACATGATACAACAGTCACGAAATTCAGTCACAGTTACAGTTACAGTCACGAAATTCAGATGCGTCCCCTGATTTCTTATGTGTCTCCTGTATTAATGCTCTTATCTAATTTCAATTGTGATACATGTGCACGTCGTATGAATGTATTTCCATCCATGGAAAATAACTTTACAGATACAGGTGAAATCCATTCTTTTATTATGAATGGGCCAGACCATCTTTGTGCTAACTTTGCCGAAATTTTATCAGCAGCTCTACTTATTGGATTAGCTTTCAGGAAAACTCTATCATTAGTTTTGAAAGGGATTCTACTTCTTTGTAAGTCAAATCTTTCCTTCGCTTTACTCTGCGATTTTAAGAGGTTTTCATGAGCTTGTTTCCACAATTTTCTCGTATTTTCACTGAATTTCTGGGGCAGTATCTCATCTATTACCCATATATTCGTGAGTGGGTGAGTTGGTTCATGCCTGAATATCAACTCATAAGGAGTATACTTACTACTTTCATGGGAGCTACAATTAAATGCTAGAGGTAACCAACTGAGTGGTACATCCCATTTTGTGTGGTCATGAGAAGAGAATGCAATAAGTGCAGATTTCAATTCCTATGTACTCTTTCAACAGCGTTGGATTGAGGGTGGTATGGAGTACACGTGACATGTAAAATGCCTCTTTGAAAACAGAACTTATTGAATATATTAGATTTGAATTGTGGTCCATTGTCTGACACTATTATTTTAGGTACACCGAAATTAGTGAAAATCCTTTGTAGTTCATTGCAAACGGTATTAGCATTGGCTTCTCTGACTGCAATCAGCCAGCAATACTTACTAAAAGCGTCGAGACAGCTAAAAATCATGCAATTACCTTTAGAAGATCTTGGGAGTTTTCCTACAAAATCTATAAATAATTTCTCCATTGGGTAAGAAGCAACACTGGAAGCCATATAGCCATAATTAGCCTTCTGTGCTGGTTTAGATAATGCACATATTTTACAGTTCTTAATAAATACTCCTACATCTTTAGATATTCCTTTCCAAGTGAAAACCTGTTTAATTTTATTCAAAGTTTTTGGTTATCCTGGATGAGCGCCAAACAAGATTCGTGGTAATACTTGCAAACCATAGGTTTTAGAACTTGGGGAAGTACTATTTTTGGTTCAGTTGAATTTCGAACATTGCATACTATAATTCCCTTTTTATTTGATACGGAAAAATATCATTACCAGCACTCGCTGATTGCATTATCTCCTTCACAAATTCGTCCTGCTTCTGATAGGTTGAAATATCAGTGAAACTGAGTGGGAAATCTACTAATTTATACTACATAAATTCTGCTCTATTACTTCGGGAGGAGAGTCTTCAAACATACGGCTTAAGCAATCGGCGACCTTATTGTCAACGCCTTTCACATGCTCTGTAGTAAACTGAAAGGCAGATAACCTTAGAACCCATCTCCCTATCCTACCAAGTTGCTTTGGGTGGTTCAAGACAAATTGCAGTGCATTACAATCAGTTCTCAGAATGAATTTTGTATGTTCAAGGAAATATTTGAATTTCTCAACTCCATAAAGTGCAGCTAAAGTTTTCTTTTCATAGGTGGAATATTTTCGTTCTAATGGTGATAGGGTGCGTGATGCATAAGCGATTGGGGCAAAAGCTCCATCTTGCATCTGACCCAACACACATCCTATTGCAATTGAAGAAGCATCAGTGCTCAAAATAAACTTCTCATTGAAATCAGCCATTTTTAGGAGCGGAGGCTGTGACAGAATCTGTTTTAGTTTATCAAACGATTTTTGACATTCTTCATTCCATATGAATTTCGCATTTTTCTTCCTCAAGGCATTCAATGGGGCTGAAATCTGTGCTAAGTTGGGGATAAACTTAGAGAAAAACTGCACCATTCCCATGAATCGTTCAATTCCTTTTACTTTAGTTGGAACAGGAAAATGAACAATTGGTTTTGTTCTTTCTGGGTCGATCGAAATACTATTATGAGAAACCAAATGACCTAGGAAATTGATTTTGTTAGCAGCAAAGTTACATTCTGAGGGTTCACTGTCAGGTTTGATCGTTTTAATCTACAGAAAACTTCATCTAATAATTTCCAATGATTTTCGAGAGTGTCAGTATATATAATCAAATCATCCAATAGAAAAATAGTCCTTGAAACGCAAGTCACCAAACATTTTCTGCATTAAGTTGGTCAAAACAGCTGATCCAAACTGATTCCATATGGCAAACGCTTGAATTGATACAAGTTAAATGGTGTTTATGAACGCTGTTAAGCTGGCCACTGACGAGCGTTCAACAAGCCAAATGGCACGGTAGCGTGCCATTGGAACGACGAATGGTGATCGCGCTCGTATTTTGGTGGAGTGACGAGGCTCGATGGAATTCCAACCGGTTAAAATCCATCGCGCCACGCCAAACCTACGTCACTCCAACTCCTCGTGAATGGGGAATCTCGATGGCATGCTGGAACGACGGAACGACCGTGAATGTGGAAACCTGTGGGTTGTCCCGTCTCAGTGCGTGTCAGACCGTTGACTTGGAAGAATAGATTGCTGTTTGCTCTGTTTTGATTGTTGTTTTGTTCTTGTGTTGTTGTGTTGTCATGAGTTCGAACCGGGATTTTGTAATCTCTGTGATCGAGATGTACAGGGATCATACCTGTTTGTGGAAAATAACAGACCCTGGTTACCATGACAAGGTAAAAGGAACGCTGCTCTGGAGATGTCCTTGATTTTTTTAAAACTGTTGATCCCACAGCTACAAAAGATGTAGTTACTAAGAAGCTCAACTCGATGAGAGGCTCATTCGGAAGGAAAAGAATAAGGTTAGTTGTTATTATCAGGTTTCAGGAATTACTCCCAATCTCTGCGGTGATATCGCTGTGATGAATTCAGCTCTTCATAGTTCATCCCGTTGGCAAGAAACGTAGAGTTGCAGCCAACCTCTCATGGGGAGTAATGCACTGTCTCATGACTGTATCTTTCTTTGTAATCATCGGTGTTACCAACACAGTAAATGGTTGTAGGTATCTTCATCCATACGCAAATAATTTTCCAGTCCGAAGGTTCGACACTAAGATCTTGAAATAAATTCAGATGCGTGTGATTCCGCCTATTCGAAAATAAACGTTTCACCCATTTCCGTTTGGGTTTTTTCTTTTTACGTACAAACACACAGCTGTTGAATCA
>NW_024092161.1:0-17193 GCF_014356525.2 Nilaparvata lugens | reverse complement strand
GTCAAGTAGTTTAGACGTGATGATGCGTCTATTCCCATCCTTATTATTTCCCATCCTGTACATGATTGAGTCGTTTCTTTCCTTCATTAAATTATAGATATTGTTCTGTTGTCAATCTATCCAGTCTATCAATCCAAATTAGAATTGGAACCGTTTTTATTTATTTATTTATATATTTATTCCATTGGCATCACAGATCATATGATTAAATATGATATAATATGATTGGGAGAAGACAACAGGCATAGCCCAAAACTGTCTTCTCCAAATTTTTACAAATAAAGTTTCAAAAAGAATAAGGTTAAGATTTCACTTTCACTTCAAAAAGCCCGATTTCCACTTCAAAAACTAATGACTAAACTAAAAATTTTGAATTTTAATATTTAAAAACAGATATTTAATCCCTACAGATTGAAAATTTTTTTGAGTAATTTTGCAAAATTTTGAGCCACAAAAGAAAAGTTTTGGGCGTAAGCCAGTGGTACCATAGAGAAACTATAGCATAAGTAGATATCCCATGGTATAGGGCGTTTATGTCGCAACTTTTACTGTTAATCTCAAGCCGATAGTTCATGTAATTCTTTCCCGTGAAGCTGTGTGACACTGGTAGTCCCTCATATTGGTCCGTTCAGACACTCACACCCCAACAAAACATTAAAATTCGACAATAGTCAACAGTAATCGGCTTGAGATAACAGTAAAAGTTGCGACATAAACGCCCTATACCATGGAATATCTACTTACGCTATTGTTTGTCTATGGTGGTACTCTCCTGAAAGCTGTGTAATTCTGAATGATTTTATAAATAAATATTACTCTTTCAAAAGAAAAATCTGCTATTAGATTTAAAAAAGGAAAATGTTCACAAAATTCGATTTTGTTTTTGTTTTTTGTTCCAGCAATGAACGTGGTAACAGGAATGCTATCTGCTGGACGGGCATTGAACTATTGCCTACAAGTGAGTCTTGAGAATCTAACGCTAATCCTACTATTATTAGTTACTTACTATAGTGAGGTCCACGTTATAATGGCAGTGGAGAAGGATAGAAGAACAACGTTGCCGATCCTCTGTCTTGTCAATGCCTTCTATAGACGGTAGCTGATACAGGCTTATTGATGTAATATCAACTGTTCATTCTCGTTTCAAATAATCAATTATATTTTATTAAGCCAGACATTATATTTTGCAATAATTTCATAATCAAGATGAAACATTTTGTTTATTAATTATTAATTCTAAAAGACGATGTGGCAACAGAGAAAAAGCGAGAAAGAGATAGCGCTATCCGCGTTGTTGAATGATAGACAAGGATAGCAATGCAATTGCTAATCAAACACTGCCATTATAACGTGGACCTCACTATAGTTGTACTATCAATACTCCATTCATATAACAAAGGTACGTCTTTTTAACAGTATTTTTGATAGATCTATTGTTAGATTCACTCCAATCTTTCAACATTCCCAAAGCATGCTGCACCCAGGGGCTACTAATGCTATGGGAACGTGGAATTGAAAATGTCTGGTGTTCAAATAATAATGTATATGATATTTCCAATTCCGTGCTCCCACAATAGCTAGTGGATGCTACTATTGTTCCTGTGTGGAGGCTGTTTTAAGGCCGGCCACTAACGACTGGACAAGTGTGAACGGACATGTCATGGGACGGAGAAGACATTCAGGTGAAAGGCTTTGAACGATAAATAGCTGTTTGACAGCAGTTTACATGACATAATCAATAAATACACCACTGATTAATTACTAATCCTGTACTATTAAACGAGGAATTTCGGTTTATATGTTTGTATTTCACCGGATCTCGAAAACGGCTCTAACGATTCTCAAGAAATTCAGAACATAGTAGGTTTATAATATAAAAATTCGATTGCACTAGGTCTCATCCCTGGGGGAAACTCGCTGAAGGACATGAGAAGGTTAATTTTTATTCTTTCTTGGAAAAACAGCTGATAATAATTATTTCGTCATCTGATGATGATGGAAGTGAGTGAGCGAGTTCATGTGTGTGGGACTGTGTCAAAATTATGACTCAGCTGTTGAACTTTTGTAATCATTCAATCAGATACTTAGTGCCGGTTGCAAAAAATCCGGATTATCTTCAATCCTGATTAATTCCAGTAGATCCATCTTCTTGAAAAGGTCTTCTCCGATTTGGTTCACAAGAAATTAATCAGGATTAAAATTTAACCGGCTTTTGTGCAACCGGGCCTTTGTGAGGGAAATTTTTGCTTTCCTCTGGGAATTAATCCTTATTTACTGTGATGGGATAGAACATTTCTGTATGACCTATGAATCTTATTATAATTTCTTCTTTCGTAATAAATTTTTCTATGCTTTTGTACTCCAGAGCGAAGCTCGGTCCCCGATATTCATAATGGTATGAAAATAATTTAACGTCAAATAGAGCAGCGAAGAAAAAATAGCATAAAATCAAACTCACAAAAACCTACCCTTGAAAAATGTGGTTTGAAACTTTTCGCCAATGACTCAACTTGTCTGTGAACATGTGTGCTCGGACATGTTTGTCGTGTGTTTGGTGGCCGGCCTAAGGCCGAATATATACCAAAATCAAACGGGTGTTGGCAACTCAACTCAGTCAACTTGAGCTTCTTTCAGGTTTATATCGCCAAAGAGAACCAAGTTGACCAGTTAGTTGCCCAGTCACTTGTACCGATGTCTTCGTCCGAGGAGAAGACAGTCTTTTCGTATGTGCTTAATAAAAAGCCAGTGGCATGCTTTGTGAGAATCGGAAGAGAGGTTTTTCAACTTTTGAGTAAGGCTAGCTATGATATGCTGCTTGATTTAGTGCTCAATCAATGGGGCATATGAATAAAACAAGAGCATAAGTACATGAGCATGAGCATGGAGCATAAGGTTTTGCTCATGAGAATTAGGTAGAAGCATAAGCAATAAGCATTTGCTCATTTTTATATGGATAAGCTTTACCTTATGCTCCTGAACTCTGGAGCAAATAAATGAATGTTTATTTCCCAAAAGACTAAAACTACAACATCAATTACACAAAATATTAGGTAAATTACAATAACATACAATAGTTAGTTACAAAAAATCCTTATAATGTGTCCTCTATTTGTTTAGTTTTTTCTGTGTGGAAATTGACCTATTCTACTATGGCGTACCATGTTCTAGAGTAGGTTTTTTTTTGTGCGTTTTATTAATTATTTAGTGTTTATTAAGTCATTAGGTGGTTAGTTGTTGTTTGAAATAATGTTTTCTATGTGTTCTGTCTTCCTTTGCTCATCAACCAATTGTGTACTATTGTTTTGATCTTTCTAGGATGATTAATCTGTTTAAAGGTTGCAGGAAGTAAATTATATAATGGTGCTAGATGATTGAAATGTCTCTGGTATAGTGCATTCCTTGCAACATTGGTGATGAGAAGATTCGTGTATGTGGTGTTGTGGTTGTGGTTTCTGGTTTGAAATGTTGTTGGGTTCTTGTGTAATCTGCATAGTATCTCCTTGGAGTAAAGCTGTCTTGGATCCATCACGTCAAACTCATTGAACAGCTGGTCTGATGAATAGCGTGGAGGCTTCTGGTTGATGATCCTCATGATCAGCTTCTGTACCCTGAGGAGCGGTTCGATCTGCAAGAAGCTTGTACCTCCCCATCCCACAATCCCATACAGCATGAGGGACTGTGCTAGAGAGAAGTAGATAACTCTTAGACTCTTAGACACCTTGTCGACCAGTGTCCTCAGAATCCTAATACTAAGTATTGTATACATATTGCTACGTAAAATGCTACGTATTTTTAAGATTTTTCATCAGATGATTCGCCTTTGTGGCCTTACTTTGTTTTTATAGCTCACTTAAGCGCTAAATATGCAAGTATAGAACCGCTTGTGTTTGATCGTCTGCTCTGTTATCCCTATCCATGAATTGAGTTTTAGGTTAGTTGAGTTCTGAATTTTGAAATAATAGTGTGAAAAAATGTCAACTATATTATAATCTTCAGCATAATCTTATAATCTCAATAGCCTTCTTATAATCGTCTACACTCTCATCTTCTTAAATGCCTAGTTTCTATTCCGTGATGGCTATCTTTATATCGGATAGGTATCTTTTATATTTATTCTTGTTTAGGAATAATGGTGATATTATATCATCGTTGAATCTAAAAGGAGTTTTATAGTTCTCAACTATTGGTTGTAATCGTATTTGCTTTAGTTTCCTCTTACTCGCACGAATTAAAAATTCGACTGAGTCATTGTCAATATTGTAGAAACCGTTCCATAATTGAATAAAAACACAAATATGTTGTCTCATTCTACACAGACTGTGTAGAATTTGACAACATTTTTGTGTTTTTATTCAATCACACGAATTAGTTGAGCCATTTTACTATGAGCAAAAGGTGAAAAGTGCTCAAGACTAGACTCACCATTTTTGAATCATTTGCTTCAAAAGTTGAGCAAATTCTCTAGTTTATTCATACAATTTTGAGCATAAGCTTTTACTTTTTAGCAAAAGCTCAAATTATTTTTTTGATGAGCATGAGCAAAAGGTTTTGCTCACGTTTATTCATAGATAATGAAGCATATGCTCCATATTTTAGAAGTACAAGCAAATGCTCAACTTTATTCATATGCCCCAATGTATATCATTAATCATTCACAAATCTCATGAGGGCTCTCTATACTCATCATCTAAAAAAAATACACTTAATTAGATCTACTGGATTGCTTTCACTCTCCATGTTGCTAATCTGTTGATAAAGATTAGTATATTTAAAATCTGATTAACTTATCAAAATGCCAATGCCTCTCAATATTATTTTTTTAGGAATTAATCAGATTGCTGAAGTTGGAGATACATAATAGCATTTGTCTGTGCAATACATGGATCCTGATACGAGCTTGACATCCCGATGTGACCTGAGTCATGACCAGAGTCGCTCCTGGCAGCTGGTGAGTCTTTCATTATGTCTCTATTTTGAAAAAGATTGTTATTCATCTCAAATCAGATGTGAACATCACTTGTAGGCGGAAGGCCTTGTATCGTACGTGTGCGTGGTGCGTACAGATTTACGGGTCGCGAACACGAGCAATTCATCAGCTGATTATTGACCGAGCGAAGTGAGGTCTAAGATTCAAGTCGACGGTTTGGCATTTCTCTTAATGTTTCAATGTTTAAATGTTTAAATGTTTGAATGTACTTGTGGATTATCAGGTACTTGTGGATAAGAATACTGCGTGAGGTCTACTGTTCACAGAACTACTAGTATATCTGTATTTGTACAGAAACGGTAAGATACAGATATAGAAAGCTTGGCATCAGCCAGTGGCGTATTCTCATGGTCAAATCGGGTACGCTTTATATGAGTGCACTGGAATTACAAAAATATAACTCTAAATCATAATATTTATAAAATGGAATTATAGTACCCTTTAAAATCAATGAAATATTAAATAACAAGAATACAAATTGTAAAGTAACTACTAGATTCGGTGATCACACCATCGTCAGGTTATATAACCGAATCTAGTACAGTTACGTTACAATTTTATTCTTGTTATTTAATATTTCATTAATTTTAAAGGGTACTATAATTCTATTTTATAAATACAAGAAAGTAGCCCTGAATTCATTCATCTAAATCATAATATATGTTCAGTCCACTGTTTGTAAATAGGCGATTTGACCAAGTTCAAATTCTTGACCGAGCTTAGTGAAACCGGCTGTAAGACTTTTATCGTGAAAGATATCAATAAATACCGTTTCCCATTATCACATTTTTTGAGTCAAAAATGATATAATTGAAACAATTGCATCGGTCAATTGTGATAAATATCAGCTCATACTTTTATTTTACTACTCTAAAAATCTGGTGTGGCGCACTCACACAACTTTCCTTGCCGTTATGAAAATTGATCACCTGACGCTAGTGTTCCCGCGCATCTCAAATCTACTATTCAAAGATTTGAGCCACCTGGTGACAGGGCAATAACGCTGGAGACACACATCTGAATGAGGTCTTTACACATGAGGTCTGCTATCTCTTCATAGTTAATGATTTAATAGAATCAACAATAATTTGCAATTGAATAATCACATTTTCTCGAATTTAAAGCTTATTTTCAGTTTTAGGTGAAAACGTTACTGAACAAAGATTGTAGAGATTTTCATGCTCAATCTACTCCACTTAATTTTTTTGTTTCAATTGTATCTGAAGCCTGATAATTGGGAATCTATCTGCATTGATGGGGCGGAGCTCCTGAAATTTTTACAGATATGAGACTTGTGACAGTTGATAGAGCTTATCAATGACTATTTAGGTATGAATTTGATCAAAATCGTTGGAGCCGTTTCCGAGAAAATCACGAAAAACCCTGTTTTTGACAACATTTTCGCCATTTTAGCCGCCATCTTGAATTGCATTTGATCGAAATTGTTCGTGTCGGATCCTTATAGTGTAAGGACCTTAAGTTCCAAATTTCAAGTCATTCCGTTAATTGGGAGATGAGATATCGTGTACACAGACGCACATACACTCATACACACACGCACATACACTCATACACACACACACACACAACACACACACACACCACACACACACACACACACACACACACACCACACACACACACACCACACACACACACACACACACACCACACACACACACACACACACACACACACATACATACATACAGACCAATACCCAAAACCAGTTTTTTGGACTCAGGGGGCCTTGAAACGTATAGAAATTTAAAAATTGGGGTACCTTAATTTTTTCGGAAAGCAATACTTTCCTTACCTATGGAATAGGGCAAGGAAAGTAATAATATTAGAGGCTACTCTATCATTGGCTACATAATATCATTACAACATTCAGTGGCGAAAAAGAATGTTTCAACAGAAGAAAAAAATCTAAAATCTTCGAAGTATTTTGTAAATTAGAATGCGTTTTACTTCTTACCCATTCCTCTATGTGTTAATGTAGAATTGCTTGATTTGAGTTAGAAACTGTGTCGATATTCCATTATTTATTAACCTCTTGCAGTAACAGATTGGTGAATTGACGCTCAATTAAATTAATGATTTCTAATATGAGATCATTAATTAATTGGATTGTCATTTTGTCAATCGAATCGAATTGTCTGTTTGTGAGTATTATTGTAGTGAATAATTATATTTCCAAATAAGTTGAATGCATTAAAATTATATACATCAGATCTATCTTGCATCAAAATACGGTACTTCAAATTGGCACAATTTGCACTTTGGAAACAAGTTCACATTGTTATAATTAAATGTCAGTAAACAGGGCTGACTATTGATTGAGAATGGTATAACAACCGATACTAGTATTTGGTTGATGTAATTCAGCATACAAGTGGTTGTGACAATAAATCGATGATTTAGGCAACTCACACGACTCAGGTCGAGAAGAGACTCGACTCTAGTCGAGAAGAGACTCGACTCTAGTCGAGAGCATGTGTTTTCAAATGGTGACGTCGCGGAGACTAGAATCGACTAGTCTGAGCATCACCATTTGGAAACACTTGAAAAAAGTTGGAACACAAATTAAAAAATGAAATTTTTAAAGTTATAAACATATATCTAAACTTTTATAAATATCATCAGTAAAAAGTTTTTTCAGATTTTTGCATAGCCTCAACAAATCCTAATACATTTTTGTAATTTTCATGGTAGCTATACATGCTCATCTGAAAAACTGCCTTTTTCCTTTCTCACCATGGTGTACTGTCTTAATTTTTTTATTTCTCGTTATTTTTGTCTTGTAATGGTTTGTATAGCTTGAAAGGTGTTGCCTCAATTTGCTCAATTTCAGGGATATAACTCCCCCAACTGTTATAGCCTATTCTGTTTTTGAATTACTAGCTGAATCATATTAGGAGATTAAGACAATTCTTTGCTATCCTATTGAATAGGAGTCATCCATTCCATACTCAAACTCATGAACAAGTTTATTCCTCATTGCATTCAATTCTCTTATCTCTTCATCATTATTTTCTCTTTCTCTGGTATTCTTGATTCTCATACTAGTAATCTTATTTCTATTACTCTTAATCTTATTTCATTCACCAGTATTCTTACCTCCTCTCTAATAATTCTTCCTTCCTTCAGTGTCTTTCTTCCTGTAGTATCATTTTTTCTGTCTTTCTTCCTTTGAGGTGTCAAACAACTAAGTGACATTCATTATGTGCGTGTGTTTGTTGTCTGCTAATTGGATAGTTTTTTTTGAATGCTGAGGCAAATGTGAAATGCCAGAGGCAAATAGTGATTACTTCAGTCTGTGTCCTGTAGCTTTGCCTATTGGCGGAGGGCTACTAGACTACAATACCACAGTATACATACAGTACGGAAACTTGGCTATATCCTGACGCCAAAATCCGCCATCTTGTTAGGAAGCGCCGCATTGTAATAGTATCGATGGTAGGTTCGGATCACTTCAATGATCCGGATCAATTGATCTCGTTCACTGCCACGAGCCAATCAGAAGACCAGGATTGGAACTTCCCAAGGTCACGTGACGTATTTAGTATTGGCGTCATGTAAAAAGCATTTGTTAGATAGGCGATTGATTACAAGTTTCCATTCTGTATATTCTGTGACAATACTACCCATTCAAAAACATTGAACATTTTTGAAAATGTATCTCTACATAAGCAACTGATACTCTTTTGTATCTTCTCGAAAGCAACGTGTTGCATCCGAAAAGATACACATGGAGGTTTTTGGAGTTGCATCCTTTTAGTGCAACACAGTTTACAGTCCAGGTCCTGTAGCTTTTCCTACTGGCTTAATACTTGCAAATTTTCAGTAGAAGTCTATCAGCTGACATTCTTTCAAAATGCTCTCATTCAAGAAGAATCTTTGTAGGGAGCTTGCTCCATCTATAGTGAGGTCCACGTTATAATGGCAGTGTAGGAAGATAGGAGAAAATGGTTGCCAGATCTCAGCCTTGCCACCCAAACAGCTGATACTGGTATATCTGATGAATTTTACTGTTCATCATTGTTGAAAATAGTTAATCATATTTTATTTGTAAAGAAAATATATTTTTTAAAGATGTGATAATAAATTTTCATGATTGATATTGAATATTTTGTCAATTAGTTGAATTTCTACATTGTTGATAAACGATGTGGCAACATTGCAATGTGTGAAAGAGATAGTGCCATCTGCTTTGTTAAACGATAGACAAAGATAGCAACACCATTGCAAATCACACACTGCCACATTATAACGTGGACCTTACTATAGGGTGTCAGAGGCCTGATGTTTTTGCATGAATATTATGCCAATATAAGCCATGAATATTACCCCACAAACTTTGCCTATATTATACCTTTTAAAAGTCACGGAAGATGCTTACTGTATAAGTAATCATTGATCGGTTTCTTCATATAGGGAGTTCAATGTTATAATGGCAGGGGAGAAAGATAGCATTGCTGATCCTCTGTCTTTTAATCGGCTTTTGTGCAACCGGAACATAGTCTATGGTGAAGTCCACGTTATAATGGCAGTGGAGAAAGATAGGAGAACAACGTTCCTGATCCTTTGTCTTGTCAATGCCTTCTATGGACGGTAGCTGTAATAATCAATTATATTCTATTGTCCAAAAAACAATTTCAATAATTGAGATGAAATATTTTGTCAATTAATTATTCTACATTGTTAAAAGACGATCTGGCATCACAGCAAAGCGAGAAAGAGATAGCGCTATCCGCTTTATTGAATGATGGACAAGGACAGCAATACAATATTGCTAATCAAACACTGCCATTATAACGTGGACCTCACTATAGTAATGCGTACTGACGGACGCACACTGCCTCGCCCGAAGTGTGCGTGTGCGCTCGTCAATACACGGTAAGAAGCCTGCCTCGCAACCTCGCATGAATCTGCGTGCCCGTCAATACTGGGCGTTAATTTCAAATTCCACCTGTAACGCGGTCCGGTAACCGGTATGAGCAACAACTTAATTAACTAAGTTTATGATTGTTGGCCGTTGTTTGTTGTTAAATGAGGGATAACCTAATAATCGTGAATGTTTGCTTTCTATGCTATTATATTGAAATACAATATTTTTTCAATTCATTAACTTAATTTGAACTTGTTGACTACTACATGATTGAATTGTGTGTGTTACGGTGTATGTAGCTCAGTAGGATGTTGAATTTTTGTAGATTTTGCAAACAATTATGCGAGTTTTAAGTTATCTACTTCTTTTAATAGTGATATAATACAATAATTAAACTACTGAATCCTGAATGTGAATGTGTTAAGTGAAGTTTGAACTACATTATTGTGGAATACAAGGTAAGGTTTGTACAATTGAAACGGCGACAGCGAATCTATTCACATAAACTTTCTGAGGAGCGAGTAGCAAAGGTAGGATTTTGGAATAAGTTCTATTACCTTTGCAATATTTGTTTGAATTATAGATTTATCTTGTTCCCCCTGTGCATATTATTATTATATCGATAACATTGTGCTGATATTTGTAGAGATATTAGGCTATGATATTTCATAGGCCTAGGCTATATCTTTTTGACTATGATCTTGATGACTTTTTGATCTTTCGGCTAGTAATTAATGTCATCGCGTGCTCTCATTCAAACCTCCGTAGGCCTGCCGTACTGAAAAGTTATCTATCTTTTTTTATAGTGAATCCTTTATTATATTACCAATAAACTCCCAACTGTAGTTGGTGGTTTGATCCCTAAGCTTTTTTGTTCATGAAGATAGGCTACTTACTATACGCTCATAGAAAGTTTACTGGTTAGTTTACAAGATTCCGTTCAATCAGCTATAAGCTATAGCTAGCTTGTTGAGTTATTGAATTTATTTCATGTATCATAGAAATTGTACTGAATTCAATACGAAATATCATTGTATTCGTTAGAAAAATAATACATTTTGGAAAACGGAATACGTATTCGATTCCGTAGGAAATGATATCTTTGTAGAAAAATGTTATTCAAAAGTCAGTAGGCCGGCTTACATTCGGTCGTGCATTGATGCTGTATGTATTGAAAATGTAATAAGAATTAGTGCTGGAGCAAGGATTTCTCTTCTGGGATTTTGTTGAATATTTGAATATTCTCACTCAAATTAAATCATCTTAATTATTTTTTCTCACTCAAGATAAAGGCCCATTTTATTATATATTCAGGCGAGGTGGAACTTCCTTCAGGAATTCTCCGCCAATGAAAGCCATACGAATATTATTATCATTAGTGAAAAAAATAATTCCCACGAGTTCTAATATTGGACTATTCTCACTTGCCCGGCCGAGTTAGTATGAATGATACTTCTAAAAACTTACAGGTTAAAAATAATTTCAAGGTCATTATAGAATATTGCCAATCAACGCATTCAATAAGCTGCCTGTTAGTGTGAGAAATATGAATCAAGCCAGTTTTAAAACATGCGTTAAAAAGCTGCTAACCGAGAACCCATTATATAATGTAGAAGAATTTTTTTACTTTCCTTGCTCTATTACCTTAGGCAGGGAAAGTATTGCTTTCCGAAAAAAATTAAGGTACCCCAATTTCTATACGTTTCAAGGTCCCCTGAGTCCAAAAAAAGTGGTTTTTGGGTATTGGTCTGTATGATTGTATGAGCGTCTGTGTACACGATATCTCATTCCCCAATTAACGGAATGACTTGAAATTTGGAACTTAAGGTACTTACAGTTTAAGGATCCGACACGAACAATTTAGATCAAATGCAATTCAAGATGGCGGCTAAAATGACGTCAAAAACAGGGTTTTTCGCGATTTTCTCGAAAATGGCTCCAACAATTTAGATCAAATTCATACCTAAAATAGTCATTAATAAGCTCTTTCAACTGCCACAAGTTCGCATATCTGTAAAAATTTCAGGAGCTCCGCCCTATCTATGCAAGTTTGATTTTAGATTTCCAATTATCAGGTCTCAGATATAATTTAAACCAAAAGTTTTCGAGTGGAAAAGATTGAACATGAAAATATCTTCAATTAATGTCCAGTAACATTTTTAGCTAAAATTGAAAATAAGCTTGAAATTTGAGAAAATGTGATTATTCAATTGCAAACTGTTGGCAACTGTTGATTCTATTAAATTATTCACTATAAAGAGATAGCAGACCTCGTATGTCTCCAGCATTATTGTCCTGTCACCAGCTGGATCTGATCTTTGTTTATAAGTAGACTTTAGATGCGCGTGAACACTAGCGTGAGCATGAAAATCTCTACAATTAAAGTCAAGTAGCATTTCCACCTAAAATTGAAAATAAGCTCGAAATGCGAGAAAATAAGATTATTCAATTGCAAACTGTTGGCAACTGTTGATTCTATTAAATCATTCACTATGAAGAGATATCAGACCTCGTGTGTATCCAGCGTTATTGTTCTGTCACCAGCTGGCTAAGATCTTTGAATAGTAGACTTGAGATGCGCGTGAACACTAGTGTCAGGTGATCAATTTTCATAACGGCAAGGAAAGTTGTGTGAATGCGCTACACCAGATTTATTTCAATTTGCCTGCGTATGTAATAATTACTTATTTTGCGTGATGATTATGTGTATATGAATTGGTAGATCAAATTTCTAGTTAGTTGTACAGATAGTATTTTATTCTTGATGACACCTAAAGTACATTGAAATGTATTTATTGGTGAATAAACATATTCTATTCTATTCTACCTTTGAAACTTATGGGAATTATATTGTCATTATTCACTGTAACAACTGTTGAGTGCGAATCTATAGTGAGGTCCACGTTATAATGACAGTATTTTATCGCCCCAAAAAGCCCAAAGTTAAATCAAACATCAGTCCAGACAATTTCAATGATTACTTTGTGAATGCTATTGAGGATGTTTTGGAGAATCTAGATGAAGCTGACATGGACCCTGTGGAAAATGTTACAAATACAGTTCATAAGATGGATGTATGGAGAAGTATCAATGCGGATAGAGTCAGAAACATTGTCAGTGGCTTGAAAAACTCCAAAACACAGGATATATTTGGCCTATCCACTTCTGTCTTGAAAGAGACCATTGAACATGTAGCAGAACCAATGGCTACAGCAGTTAACCACTGTTTGAGGTTGGGAGTATTCCCAGACACACTACCAGCTGGCAAGAACACTACCAATTCACAAAAAGGGAAATACAGAGATTCCATCCAATTTCAGGCCTATTTCAATAGTGCCAATAATGTCAAAAGTGATTGAAACCGAGATGAAGCTGCAACTTACCAACTTTTTTGTGAAGAACAACCTTCTGTCCCAGTCTCAGCATGGCTTCAGAAATGGTCGCTCAACAGCAAGCGCTCTACTGTCATTATCTAAAAAGATACAGGATGCTTTTGAGAGTGGTGATTCACTTGCGCTTACTTTATGCGACCTGAGCAAAGCTTTCGATTGTGTGCCTCATGGCATACTGATTAGGAAGCTCAACAAGTATGGTGTTCAGGGTGCAGTTCTAAGCACAATCAAGTGCTACTTGGAAAACAGAAGACAAGTGGTCTCACTGGAAGGAGCCTCATCAAGTATTAGAAATATGAAGCATGGTGTGCCACAAGGCTCTGTATTGGGCCCCCTGCTCTTCATACTCCTCATGAATGACTTCCCAGACAGCCAGGGGTCCATCCTCTTTGCGGATGACACCACACTGATAGCTAGAGGACGAACAACAGAGGAGGCAGCAGAAAGGTCAGTGGAACAACTAAATGCAGCAAAGTCCTGGTTTACTGCAAACAGGATGAAGTTAAATGAGGAGAAAACTAACCTTCTGGTATGTTCCCTCAAAAGGACTGCAGTGGAGTCTGATTCAGTGAAGCTGCTGGGTTTTTGGGTTGACAACAAGTTGAGGTGGAGTCAACATGTGGCTGAGGTCTGCAAAAGACTTTCCAGGGTTATATTCCTTATAAGAAAACTGAGACACATTGTCTCCAGGGATTACCTGGTCTCAGCTTATCACTCCCTTTTTCATAGTCACATCTTGTATGGAATCCTCCTGTGGGGACACGCGCCTTATTGCCATGATGTGCTGCTCCTGCAGAAGAAAGCAATCAGGGCCATTACTTTTGCGGACTACAGGGAGCATTGCAGGCCACTCTTCAAGGAACTGAAGATACTCACCATCCACAGCCAATACATCCTGTCCTCCTTGATGTATGTCAGAGACAACCTGCAGCAGCTGTCAACAAGAAATCAGATACACAGCTACAATACACGCCATGCAACTGACCTGGATGTTCCCCGATGTCGGTTGGCTGCTACTCAGAGAGGCTTCCCATCAGCTGCCTTTGGCTTCTACAATGGACTTCCAACTGAAGTAAAAAGTGCATCACGTGCAAGATTCAGCGCTCTCGTCAGGCAAAAGTTGATTGATAGAGCAATTTACTCGTTGGCAGAATTAGCTAATGAGCCTTTATTTTAATGACACAGTCTGTCTGGTAAACCCGGTCAAGGACGACGACAACAAGTATCAAGTAAGTAAGTATCAAGTATCAAGTATCAACTTTGGTTCTGCTATCCTTGTCTATCATTCGACAAAGCCGGTGGTACTATCCTTTTCTAGGTCCACAACGATGACAATTATGTTTCTGACAGTAAAGAAATATAATTAATTAATGCAGAGAACCGGCATCGCTATTCTTCTGTCTTTATCCACTGCCATTATAAGGTGGACCACACTATAGCAAGATCTTGTTACTTGTTTCGTCTTCTCCATAGTACTGGTCCTGTGACCAGGAAATCGTCATTTATCCAATTACAAATAGATCCCATTTCCAATTCTTAAGGTACGACTGTAGCCGCCCTGTATTTACTGCTATAGTCGACATATTATTATTATATTGACTACAATAAAACAATAATATACAGTGCGGAAGACTATAGTGAGATCCACGTTATAATGGCAGTATTTGATTAACATTCGTGTTGCTATCCTTGTCTTTCATTTGACAGAGCTGATATCTCTATCCTTTCTAGCTCTGCAACGTTGCCGGATCTTTTTCTAACAACGTAGAAATATGATTGGTTAACAAAATATTCAATCTCAATCATTGAAGTGTATATTTTCTTGACAAATAAAATATAATTGATTATTTGAAACAAGAAAACTACATCAGAAATACTGGTATCAGCAATATTCTATAGAAGGCAGAGAATCGGCAACACTGTTCTCCTATCTTCTTTACTGCCATTATAACGTGGACCTCACTATAGTGTTGACATCTATAGTGAGGTCCACGTTATAATGACAGTATTTGTTCACTTTGGAATTGCTATCCTCGTCTATCATTCGACAAAGCCGGTGGTACTATCCTTTTCTAGGTCCACAACGATACCAATTATGTTTTTGACAGTGTAGAAATATAATTAATTAATGCAGAGGATCGGCATCGCTATTCTCCTATCTTTATCCACTGTCATTATAACGTGGACCTCACTATATCCTTGTCCATCATTTGACAGAGCTGATAGCTCTATCCTTTTCTAGCTCTGCAACGTTGCCGGATCTTTTTCTAACAACGTAGAAATATGATTGGTTAACAAAATATTTAATCTCAATCATGGAAATTCATCAATTAATCATTGAAGTGTAATTTTATTGACAAATAAAATATAATTTATCGTTTGAAACAAGAATGAACAGTTAATATTACATAAGAAATACTGGTATCAGCAATATTCTATAGAAGACAGTGAATCGGCAACACTGTTCTCTATCTTCTTCCACTGCCATTATAACGTGGACCTCACTATAGTGTTGACATCTTATATCATTTATTCACTTTAAATAATTGGAGAGAATGTAAAACATTATTTGTGGGTAGCCTATACCTTCATTTCGTGATCTTACTGCTACGCTATATTATATTCTCATTTTGATGAACACTTTTTGGATCCACAATACCGTATATCTTATTTTATTAATTATTATTAAACGAAAATTCTAATTGAATGCTGTAAATCACTCCGAAGACTTCAGCTACTGCAAATATTGACATCAGGGTAAAAAGCTACATGGAAATTATTAATTCATTAGCATTTCATAAATGCAGTATCTCAGTAATTTCCATATCTTTTTTTTGAAACTACAAACATAATTAAGTTATGTAGCAGAAATATTTTACTGGGGCTTATTGCACGAGAATACAAACTAATAATATTAGCAAGCAACAGGTTGAAAATATCAACAACTGAAAATTAAAATCAGTTTTATTATCTTGGCTTTTACGTTTCGCTTGAATATTCATAAGTACGGTTCCAGTCCTTGGCTAGAGTCCCCAGCCTACAGGTTTCAGACCATTCATAAAAATGATCAAATAAATTTCGCTTCCCTAAGCAATATTATTCTTTCTGGTTTTTGCCATTCTACCCTAAAATTATAAGATATGACTGACTTATTCCCTTTTCTAAAATCTAATCTTTATTCAAAGTTCTTAACTTGATACTATACTTGCCGTAATTCATTAATACACTTGGGTAGTTGTTTGTCTATGAATATGGTTTTTTAATAACTTCTAAATTTGATCAATATTCAAAGCTTATTTTGAATTATTCTGCTTAGAAATAATTTTATATTAGATTTTCATGAAATAGCCCACGTAAACAGCCTTATTTATCCATCTTCTTGAATCACCCACCATACATTGTGCCTCATCCTAATAAATATTAAAATTGTATTCCCCATTCATTATGGCTGCCGTTTTGATTGTCGGTTTTTAGTAGCATTTTTCATTCCAATCAAATTATCAGCAAATTAACTTTACATCACTTGAAATGCTATTAAAAAGTCAGTAATTCCTATTTCAAATTTTTAAAACGTATTTGTAACTCAAATTGTGTTTATTTCAAGCGTTCATGTATTGAATAATATTTTGACATTTTCGGGATTTTAATCAAGTAAATTTCTTGAAAGATTCTAGAACATTCGGTTCCTTTGTGCAGTCGTCAAGAATTTGGGTGAAAGCCGGCCGGCCATTGGCTGAGAAGCCCAGTTCATTTTGTTTGGAGCGCTGTGATTGGCTCACTGATTGGGGATGTAGAGGCAAGATCGTGCAGGGTGCAGTCTGAGACGTGATAGCTTCGTGGTAGCTGGTCATCACATCGTGTCCTACTAATTTTCATCTTTTGATATATTAAAATTACAGTTAATTATCAATGCATGTGTGAAT
>NW_024092160.1:0-17839 GCF_014356525.2 Nilaparvata lugens | reverse complement strand
CGTAAGATCCTATTTGAGAAGTCCATTGTGGGGGTATAAAAGGCCAAAATGTCACAAGAAATGGTTCAGACCGATTTGTGACCTGGGAATTCAATTAACGTCATCTAACAATGTGACGTTATAAATCAAGTGAGTCTATTATCATTGGAATAAAGTAATAAATATATTATTTAAATATACTTATGCATATCTTATGAGGTACGGTAAATATATGAATGAAAGAAATGCCATGTTAATCAGGCTATAGTGCGCTCGGGCCTGTTTGTTCAACATCGGTTTCAATAGATTTAGAGTTAAAACCATTAGCTGATCCATTTATAACACATGATGATAAATATATTGATTCAATCCTTGATGAAAGTAACTATTCTCTCCTGCATAGTGGTCCAGAGCAACGAACTGGGATGTTCAGAACAGGATTCATTGTGGCTAAAAAATTGAGGGGAGCCCTGATGGAGTCCGAAGCATTCAATGAGAGAATTCGTCGAGAAAAATATTGCTGAAAAAGAAGTATTCTATTAACAATTGGAAGAAGTATGTGCTGAAATATCTAAATATGATCAATTGATCATCATGGGAGATTTCAATGCCCAGATTGGAAAGGAAAGTTACTTACAGCAAGTGGCAGGGAAGTATACTCTGAATGGAAAAACAGATGAGAATGGGTTTCTTCCAGCATCAGAAATGACATGCAAATTAAGAGCACTCAATTCCCACATAAGAGTATTCATATTGGAACTTGGAAATCACCAGATGCAACAACAATCAATCAGATTGATCACGTGATAGTTGATTCCAGTAATGCATTATCAATTACTGATGTAAGAAGCTGTAGAGGACCTAATTGTGACTCTGACCATTCCATTGTGAAGTGAGTAGTGAGACAGAGGCTGTCAATGGCGGGTGAACAAAAGGTTATGCCTATAAGATGGGATGTTGAAGAGCTAGAGAGTGGGAGAGTCCGTAGTGAATACCTCAGATTAATACAGGAGAAAACTTTGAGCTCTTCAGAAATAGATGCTGTTGAAGAAGTATGGACAAAGCTAGCCAATGGCCTGAAGGAAGCAGCAATTGATGTAATTGGTCAGAAAAGATGGAAAAGGAATGGGGTATGGTACGATAATGAGTGCAGGGAAGCAATTAGAGAGAAAATGAAGCCAGAGCTCGAATGATACAACGTGAAACAAGAAGAAATTGTGAAGACTACAAGGAAAAACGAAGAATTGCCGATAGAGCATTCAGGAATAGAGAAGAGAAGCTTTTAACGAACAGTTAGAGGAAATTGGAAGCTTATATAAACTGAATGAAACGAAAAAGTTCTATAGAGCGATGGAAAGAATAAATGAAGAATATAGATCAAGAATTATTTCCTGCAAAGACAAAAGAGGGAGGGTTGTGAATGGAGAGGATAATATCATGGAGGGATGGGCAGAGCATTTCAGAGAACTGTTAACAGTAACAGATATCAATGAGGAGAATGTACAAGAAGGAACAGGGGAGCCACTTAGTATCGAAGCGGAGTTTGTTGCAGTGCCAACATTAGAGGAGACAGAAATGGCTGTAAAGCACCTAAAGATATCGGCAGAAATGATAAAGTATGGTGGTGATTACACAGTCAAGACAATACATCAGTAGTCCAGGCAACGAATGCTCAAATGAAGGTATAGAGGGAAAAGTTTGGAACACAATTTTCAACTCCACAGCTCTTTCAAGGATAGTAAGAGGATTAACATATCAAAAGTCCTCACCCCTACCCCCTGTGCTTATGGGTTGGGGGTGGTTTGAAAGTACCATTATTTCATTTTTACATAATTATATCTCGGAAACTTTGATCTTATGAACATTTATATTCCATGCAAAATTGAAGCTTATGAAATCACCAACAAGTTTCGTCCTCTACATATTTCTCATATCTCTCATAGTTCCTGAGATATCCGCACTTGAAGGTGAGAATTTTTTGAAAAAAAACTTTTGCCTTCAATTTTTTCATCTTTTTGGCCTCATACTTTTTGAACGATTGATGGAAAAAATCTGTGCTAATTATGACCTGATAGAGCATCAAATTATCTTCAATTTGATGTATATTTTCACTATTTTACGCATTTCCCTACGACTATTCTAGCAGCAGTTCTAGTGTTGGGAGTGTAATATTCTATTCAGCAGCAATAGATCATTTGACAATGGAATTTGGAGGGAATGTTTGGAACACAATTTTCAACTCTGAAGCTTTGTTAAGACTAGTTTGGAGGTGAGCATATAAAAAATTCCAACCCCCACATCATGTGCTGAAGGGATGAGGGTAGTTTGGGTGTCACATTTTCCACTTATTACCTACATGCTTATATCTTGGAAACAATGTATTCTATTGACAAAATCAACCAAATTAAAATGAAGCTTAATAAGTTCCTTACAAGTTTTGTTCGGTAGAGATTTTCGATAAATCCGATACGTTTCGAGATATTAATGTTCTAAAGTGATGCATTTTCGAAAAACCAGATGTTCTTCCCTTTTTTCGCTTTTTCAAGTCTTATGACTTCTCAACAATCGATGCGACAAGAATGTGCTAATTACAAGATAGTAAAGCATTAAATTATGTTTCATTTCATGTATAATTAGAATATTTCACACATTCCCATACGACTGTTGCACCAGTTATAGTTTTGAGTGTCTTTGTTTGATAGGAAGTATAGAAACACCCCCTGTGTTTAGTTTGGCAGACGTTCTAATAGATAATCAGAATGAATGTTGTCACGTTATTTTTTCAGTAACGTGTTGCTCTGCTTGGCTGCATGTTGGTGGAGCATGAATTATGAGATATATAACCCTTTTTGTTGTTCCTGGAATAGTAATAATACCAATTTCTTACTGGCTCTCCCAAGAGCTCCCGCAGTTCTCTGCTCTTGCTGGTTACTGACGTCGGCTGCTCCAACAGTCCACAATTTCTGTGACTGATTTGTTGAATTCCGCAAATGCAGATGCGAAAATTTATGTTGCTGCAACTTAATACTATGACTTTGAGATTCTTCAAATCAGATTTGCTGTTACTGGATAATTTATATAAATCACTGGAATGTATTATTTCCAAAGATTTGATAATCAATGCTGTATATTGCTGCTTTCCCCAACTTATCTGGTGAAGAATATAGTTGGCTGGTAATCTTAATAATTTTTCAATACTGGTTACTAAATAGATTATAACGAGATTGGTCATGCAAGGAGATAGGGAAATAAATAAAGGATACACCATCAAATATTGACACAAATATATTACACAAAATATTAACGGATAAATCAATATATAGAGCAACAAGTATAAAATATATAATTAATATAGAATAATATATATATATATATCTATTATATATATAATATATAGAAAAAAAAACACAGATAACTCACTTATTAGGTTTTACTCTTAGCACGAAAAATTACCATGTGCTTCTTGAATCATCAATCATATGCATTTGAATTATGCAGCTCAATTATCTACTTGCTCATGCTTGTCGAATAAAATCTCATATACCTTCTTTTCAAATTAATATAAATAACTAATTATAAACTATAAATCTCAAATATATAAATATGTATTTCTCAGGGCTAGGATTCGGCATCTGGTGGAAATAAAATAAATCAATTTATTCAATGAACATGAGCTTCATTTACATCTTTTTAATTTACTAATAAGAAGAATGATCAAGTGAGCATATAATTATTATAACATCCAAATTTAATGAATATTTTATCTGTGCATATTAAAACATGTAAATCTGGTATATCGTTCTTAATAAAAATCCCTTTATGTTCAAAGACTTGCGCGAGTTTGATATCAATTTCAATATTGAATAACCTTTTGTCAAGCTAGCTTTATGAATCTTGTTTTATTTGAAGCACTGAGGGCGCCCTTGATATATTTCTTTCTAACTATATAACTCACATGTCGAGTTTCACAACATGTTGATGGTGATCCTAATGCTTCCAACGTCTTAGGTTTTCTGGTGGGCTAAAGTCGTCCTCTCCAAGGCAATAATAAAATATCTGTATGACTCATGCCTTAATACGACCTCACTGAGTCTTGTGAAATTAATTATTGAATTGAAACTCAAACTTTTCAAACATATACTTCCGTATTCCAAATTTGCATATTATTTAAATATTCCACTACTACACCATTACATAATCAAAATGGTCTGTGTCAATCTGCTAGGTTATTACATAAATATTACATGTTATACTTTTCAATCACTCGAATAACATCTGGTACATGAACTGAGTAGTGATAACTTACAAATTCTTATCATTTATATAAATAATGAGGTTTATTTTCGAATCGACTTGCTTTTACCGCCAGTCAGTTACTGCCTTTTTATTGGCTTATTCCAGAATTACGAATGTATCCATGCGCCTAATAGAATATACATACTTCCTTGATATTTTTATTTATTTTACATATTTTGTACATGCTCCTTTGACATAATAAATATTTTAATGTTTATTAAATTGTTTTTCCTTTCATAATAGCATGCCATGTGGTTACCAAATCCTCTGGTCACATCTTCAGCAAATGCTATTTGTTTACAACTTAATTTGCCATAGGTGTCTGGCTAAATTTCAAATTATACGGCTTTGACGATTATTTAGTTTGCCGACCGGTAAGTATCATGAAGCCTAACCTCGAAATTCATTATTTAATAATCATTATTAATAATAATTTATATAATAGAATAAATAGCGATAGAATTCTTTTTAATTTTGCTGTTCGAATTGTAGCCAGGATACCCGTTATTATCTAATCTCTAACTTGTTGATATCACACCCGGCAATAACAAAGCAGCTATTTGCTAGAGACCTATTAAATCTTTTCATTTAGCGATTTCGCCAGCTATTCAAAATAATCTGTTATAATGTTCATACTGAAGCACACTCCAATAATTCATGATGACAGAATAGTGTAATATAAAAAAAAGTCACTTGTTGCTAATCTTGAGATTTGACACTCAAAACTAAAACTGGTGCAACGGTCGTATTGGAATGCGTGAAATAGTCGAATTATATATGAAATGAAAGATAATTTAATGCTCTACTATCTTGTGATTAGCACATTCTTGTCGCATCGATCGTTGGAAAGTTATAAGACTTGAAAGAGCGAAAAAAAGGAAGAAAATCTGGTTTTTCGAAAATGCATCACTTCAGAACATTAATATCTCAAAATGTATCGGATTATAAAGAATTTCTACTCAACAAAACTTGTAGGAAATTCATTAAGCTTCATTTTTATGTTATGACGTTGTGTCTTAGCACCATAAAATAATTGTGAAGTAAATAACTGAGCTTTAGTAGAATTGTGGAATTGAAAGAATAGATAGCCTAGTCAAGGTAACACTCAAATCAAATCAAATATTATTTATGATAAAGAGTAATCATATTATCTAAAGCCATAAGAGAACCATGCAGAATTGTAACTGAGCAATAATGGGAATTCCTTGGCAGAAATGAAATTATAATGCGGCTTGTTTATTATTGGCAGATTATAAAAAAAAAGATTGCTTGTACAATTTGAGGTTAGAATCCTTTGTTTTGATTTAATACATCAATCAATCTTAGATCAATCGACAATTTATTGAATTGATATCGAACCAATCAGCTGATTGCTCAATCAACTATTACGAATTAAATTATATTTTTTACTCACAAAATCTATATACTAAATACTAGGGAAGGTTTATGTGAATAAATAAGAACGATTATTATTGTTACTCGAATATTTATTGGAATCTAAAAAAGTATGAAAACCAAGAGTACACAAAGCTCACATAGGAAATTAAATGTATATCGCATTATAGCCTCATATATTGAGATTCATTTATTGGAATGCTCTCAGGCTATCATCTAATTCATTTATTTATGAACCTTCATTTATCTTTGTATAACAAAGTTGAAGAAACCCTGAATTTTAAGTAACCAATTACATTACATTTTACTAAAATTAGAAAGCCAATCAGAGGAAAGCTCATAAATTGTTAAAGGAAGAGATGACATTTTTCTGAGAATTGCTCTCTCTGGCTTGTGATCTCGACCTATGAGGAGCACATGGAGAATAGGGTTTCTCCTTTCCAATTGATTTGTAAAGGCATAAAGCCAATCCCTTTTCAAATGTCAAGTATATGTAATTAATGTTCGATTATTTGTGAACTCAGTGTTGTTAAAGAGTTCTTAACTGTAATTTATTCCCGTAAATACATATTTAATACTGATAGAAACTTGT
The DNA here is from genome assembly GCF_014356525.2 of Nilaparvata lugens. Lineage (NCBI taxonomy): Eukaryota > Metazoa > Arthropoda > Insecta > Hemiptera > Delphacidae > Nilaparvata > Nilaparvata lugens. The sequence goes on along the minus strand of NW_024092160.1, from coordinate 11,577 downwards.
AAGAAATCTGGACCATACACGAGCCCTGCAGAGATGAAAGGATCCACCTAATTAATTATTAGAGATAATTAATTATTCTATGAGAACTTCAAGAACATCATTATAGTGAGTGTGCAAATTATCTTAAATGTGCTCATTTAATACAAAGGCCTTTGTCAGTGAATTGGGGAATTAATTAAAGCACTATATAAATTTTTGTTCAAATTTGAGAAATTTGCAATGTGTCAACCACTATCATATAAGTTATAAGAACACTTTTATGAATTTATTTGATATTATGTAGGGAGCTTATTCCCATTCATGGCACGAACACACAAACCCTGAGATTTATTTATTTATTTATTTATTTATTTATTTACCAACGGTACACACCAATTACAACAATAAAAAAGCACAAAAAAGAAGCATATAAATAAGAATAATAATAATAATACTAATAAGCATAATTATAACCTAATAATAAGCATAATAACAAGCATAACAATAACAAGCTAAGTTAAAGAGGATTGGCTAGTGCCCCCTAAGTATACATATTACATAATGAAGCTAAATTTTAAAGCAAAGCAATGAAGGTAAAGCATTCAAAGTAGCCTATAGCCAAATAAAAGAGAAAAAGAATTAGGCAACCACAGCATTAGATCACTAACAAGTAATCACAAAGGGTATAACAAAATACATGCATAAAAAAACAAAAGGAGAAAGGATGATAAGACGAAAGATATATAAATATCAGCTAACAACAAAGAAGGAGCTAGAGTCCCCACCGCATGGCTGCCCTCCTGAAAGCTACCACGGACACATCAAAGAAATCAATTCCTGCCGCAGCAGCCTCACAACCAGATCGCAGCACCCTTGACAAACCACTATTGTATGCGTAAGCTGTTGTATGAAGACGTCGTCTGAAGATCGTCCTGGAGCGGGTCCCTCTTGGAGCACAGATATCAATGCCAGCCAACAATTCCGGGCAGTCCAATGCTCCATTCACCAATTTGTAAAGAAGCATCAAGTCGAAGAGTCTCCTCCTAGAAGCCAAAGGCAAAAGGCCAAAATGTCTCTCAATTTCCTCCACAGGCACATCAAAGTATGCAAACCCCATCCTGCAGCCAAGCATTCTCACAAAACATCTCTGGACCTTCTGTAGCATATCAATCTGGTATTGGTGGTATGGGGACCATATGACAGAAGCATACTCCATAACAGGAAGGACCAGTGCCCTGAACAGAACCAGGAGACTATGAGGAGATCTGAAATCTCTAGAGGACCTGAAAATGAATCCAAGCAGTGACCTAGCCTTGGCTGTTATCCCACACACATGCTCCAAAGGACTAAGGGAGGGACTCATGGTAACCCCAAGGTCATTGAATTTAAACACTCTCATCAGAGGAGCACCCTGCAGGACATATTGAATATCAAGGATATTGGACCCACGTCTGAAAGACATCATCACACACTTAGCAGTGTTCAGTGTCATGCCATTATCCAAACACCATTTATCAATGTTCAAGAGTGAAGACTGCAGTGCATTGCGCCCTGTACCATGCGACACCACATCAAAAAGTTTCACATCATCAGCATACATTAAGAAATTGGAAGAGATGACACTACCAATATCATTCATAAATAAGTTGAAAAGGAGGGGACCCAGATGAGACCCCTGTGGAACTCCAGATAAGGCCCTGAATGGTAATGACTCATGACCCTCATACCTAACAATAAGAGTTCTATCCCTCAGGTAGCTATCCAACCACATTAGCAATGATCCATGGACTCCATAACCCTTCAACTTGGCAATCATAAGAGTGTGATTAACTCTATCAAAGGCCTTTGAGAGATCCAAGTACAAGCAATCCACCTGACAAGCATTCACAAAGGCTCCCATCACAAAATCCTGAAACTCCAGAAGATTAGTAACTGTAGATTTAGACCTCAGAAACCCATGCTGCTCCATAGATATACCCTTACGCAGGCAGAAATAAAGATGGTCCATAACTATGCCCTCAAATACCATGGCTATCACAGACTGGATAGTAATAGGTCTATAATTTCTGGCATTACAATGGTCACCTGACTTGAACACAGGCACCAGGAAACCACTCTTGAGAACCTCAGGGAAGATACCTACTGTTAGCAGAGCAGCAAAGAACACAGCCAGGTGACCAGCCAGGACAGGAGCACAGAAACGGAGTACCAGAGAAGGAATACCATCAGGTCCTACCCCCCTATTAACATCTAAAGTCTCCAGCCTCCGTTGAACATCAGAAGCAGCAATGCAGCATGGCGGAACCACCTGATTCCAGCCAAAATCAAAAGTAGGAACAGGAACTACACTCTGAGCAAAAGTGGATGAAAAGCATTCAGCAAAGAGTTCACACTTACCAGCAGCTGTAGAAGCACACTTGTCATCCAGTTTTACAATAGTGGATTTTTAGAGACCTTCTTTAGCCCATTGACATGGGACCAGAAAGATTTTATATTAGTCTGGACAGAATCCTCCACACCCATTATATAGGCATCATAACATCTTCTAGTCAGGTCCTTACATCTGTCCCTCAAGCAGCAGAAAGCTTCATAGAGGTGGATACTGCCATTGGCCTTGTAATTCCTGTGTGCAATCTTTTTAGCCACAATCAGTCTCTTTAGATCATTAGAGAACCATTTAGGGAAGTTAGAGACATAAACCCTTCTCACTGGAGTAAAACTCATGATGGAAGATCTCAAATCACTGCAGAATTCACTGAACTTCTGCTCAACCACCATACCTTCCATGCAGCTTAAAAGCGGATATTCCCTACCCTGAAGAACCTGGAATATAGAGACCAAATCACTTTTCCGGAAGTCAGGGATGTGTTTAACATATCTTGGTTGAGACCCACCACTCAAGCAAAAACCTATATGAAGGGCAGGGTGATGCCTATCCTCAGGAACCAGTACTTCCAATGGCTTACTCACCAACAAGTCAGGAATAGAAGAAAAAACCAGGTCCAGAAGTACTCCCCTAGAATTCAACTCGTTGTTTGCCTGCTGGAGGTTGTGTGCAAGAGTCAAATCAGCAATAGATCTAGAGGTAGCAGCATGAAACAAGTTCAATCTGGACCAATCAACATTTGGTAGATTAAGATCACCAATCAGTAATACATAATCTGGGCTTCCAGCTTGCAATATGGCACAATCAATGGATTGGCATAAATCATCATAAACCTTAGCTGGCTGTTAGGAGGAATATAGGCACAAACAAGCAAAAACTTACAAACTAACAGGGAACATAAAATAAACAGGCATTCACTTTTACAAGACAATACAACAATAGGGTAACTAGAAATACTATTATGTACAGCCACAAGGACTCCACCACCACTTAATTTAGCACTGGTAAGTTCTGATCTGTCACATCTATACATGCTGTAGCAGTCAGACCAAGCTCACTATCACTAATATCAGAACTAAGATTAGTCTCTACAAAGGCAATCATATCATATGCCGTGACTGAAGCATTAAGAGACAAATCAGTTAATTTAGACCTCAACCCATGACATTCTGAAAATAAATACTATAGTTCTTTGGTGTACCGTTGGAACTCATGCGTTTTTTTGCTTATTACTCACAATTTTTGGGACCCCACTGATATATTTGATTGTAAGCCCCTCCTCACCCTGGACTTTCGATTGGCCAGTTCGGCATTTAAAGTTTTCAGATGGTTAGCCTCAAATGGGGTTCTATCTCTAGATAGTCTAACTTTGGATAGCAATGGATCACACAACTCGGCATTGGATTTAGATATGACTGTTGAAGCATCAGCAGGATTACCCAATATCACCTTGAGTGGCCTAGTGTACCCCTGTTTCTTTTTCCCAACACGAAGAGATCTAGCACCCACAGGAGAAAAGGATGGAAGAAATGGAGAGAATAGTTTTGATATAAAGTCCATGTCATGTTGTTTTCTCACTGCTACATCAGCACTAGGGGATTCTTCCAAATTGAAAACCATCACATTTGAAGATCTACGAGTACGTTCATGGAGTTCTGCTAAAGTCACCTCAAGGCTACCCGAGTCCAACCCAGAAGCATTCATGGACTGACTCTTGAGTACACCCAGCTCCTGTTCCAAGGCCTCAATACGTTTCTCTGACTCACAAATACGAGGCTCCAAACTGGACAGCAAATTATTCACAGAGGCTAGGTCTTCTTTAATGGCAGTAATATCACCAGGAACCGCTTCCATACTGTTTATTTTAGAGATTAGAGTTTTCAATGATAGTTGTTGAATATTAGAAAGCACTAAATTGTGAGGATGTTCATCAATACCAAGACAGTCAACCCTGGAACAAAACCATTTATTCTTGGAATCCGCTGATAGTATACGGTATTCATTGTCTGGTACAGAAACACAAGTATGATGAAACCAACGTACGCATTTACCAGAGCATAGGAGACCCTTTTCAGAACGCAGGACTTTTTTGAAGCATATACAGCACGTAGTACGATCCAAAAATGCCATTATAATTATACATCTAGATGAAAAACACAAATTAAGTTCAACAGTTAGGCAGCTGTGTTAATATTGAATAATATGTAGAAAAAAAAGTTCGGAAAGCAGTTAGTAGCAAGTTCATCGAAAGAACGCGAGAGGGAATAGTGAGATTATAAATTATCATTTTCATTATTCATTATTCATTTATTGAAGTATGTTACAGTATATCATATAAGGATCCAGAGAACTTCAAGAACTGGCGTTGTAAGTTTCAAGGAATTTCGAAAGGATAAATTGGTGCATACCTGTATTCATGACGAGCGTTTTATGGTTCAACTAGAAAAATCATAGTTGATTTTCATTATTCTCGATTGAATATTTGGTTACTGTTAATCAGTCACCAACTATCTTTTTGACTTCCTTATTGGTATTCCTCAATATCTTCACTAAAGTAGCGGTAAGAATTATTGATCACCAGTTATTGAACCCTATGGTGATTCATTATATTTGGAATATTCATGCCTCCACCACTGAGCTAGAGCTGTGGTTTGAACCCAGCATATTTGCAAGCCGGACGGCCTTAACTTTTTGCAAATTTATTTGCAAGCTAGGGATCTTAGCAATTGCAATAGTATATATCAAATATACCGCACCACATAAGAATGTCGCCCAACATGGATGGCAATATATTATCTCTCCACATAAGAATGGCACCACAAGCGTGAGGCATGATGAAAAGCTTACCTACTCAACTTTACAATCAATGCTGAATAAAATTGTTAATAAAACTGAGAGCTGCAAGAAGCAAAATCAGAAGTTTATTCAACAAGGTATATCTGATGATCTATTGTGAGTTTCTGGCTAAAATAATTGAGTTGCTCGTCAAGTTGAAATTTTTCTAGCTGCATAAATACAGACAAACTGTATCACACGAGTTTGATAACATAATTATTCTCAATAATAGAGAAAAATTCGATAGAAATTTCCTTAAATCTATTGCAAAATGTTTGATCTGGATTTTTAAATCTAAATATTGTATGCTGACCAGAGTTATAGGCTATTCTTAATATGAGAATATTATTGATATTAAGGAAGATAAGGCCCTACTTGAAGTCTTGAGAGCTATATTAGTAGTAATTTTCTCTGTGTTTACTGCCATACCTGAGTCACATTGATGGTCTATGTATATGTATTTTATATACATGACACTTGAAATTCTTAACACCACACAATTTTATCAAAAATAGGCACTGTCAATACATTCATTTTTATATTCCAGCAATTTGGTAGTACACTTGGCGTCTTATTCAGAGTATTCCACATAATATCGTCACCATGAACCAGTCTCCGGCTAATTCACAAATTTCCTACTTCAGTGACCATCCCCAAAACCCTAAAAACATGACACCAGCTGATCAACAACCCCAGGACAATGCAGCAGAGACTCCACGGGAGAGAGGAGAAGGCAGTGTATGCTCCATCAATTTCGACCCACAAAACCGAGCCCAATTGTCTTTTACTGGGATCGATAATACTGTCGATGCTATAAATATTGATGAGAGACCAGCTGGTGGAGATGAAGGAGTGAGGGCGTCCAACCCGGTACTGACGTCTCCACAGACCGCTCCAAGCACCACCGAGGGAACAGGGAATGCCGCCACCCAATCGCCATCCCATTCGGCCAGCCAACCGCCATCCATTGCCACCAACCTGGGAAAGCACAATATTACATTAGACTCTTCAGTCGGCTATGTTACAAATCACCTGATGAACGATTCCTCCAGTGAATTTGAACTCATGCTCAACCAAGCCATAGCAGAGTTGATGAAAGAGATAAAAGCAAGCCAGGATAAAGGGGCAGAAAATACCAAAACCATCCAAAAGGATATCAAAGCTGTACAAGGAAGTGTGGAAAAAATGGAAGAGAAGGTTGAGTGGAAATTCTCTGAATTCAAGGAGGAAATGAAGAATATGATAGACATTAAAATAGATATGCAATCCACAGTAATAAAAGAGTTAGAAACCCGTATAGATGAAGTCACCTGTCAAGTAAATGAGCGGTTGGATGAGGTACCCCAAAGAAATCGAAAAACAAGTAGGCATATCAGGTAAGGAACTGAGTACCACTATCATGGGAGCCACTATGGGGGAAATATTGGAAAATAAATGTGAGATAGAGTCAAAGGTGGAGGAAAATAATAATAAAATAGGAAAGATAGCTAAAGAACAGAGTAAAATGCAAACATGTATAGCAAACATAATGGAAGAAGGAATAAAATCAATGGAGAGATACGGCATGTTAGAGAATGCCATAGGTGGACAACATTTAAAGTTAACCAAATTATACAATGAAGTGAACGAGAATAAAAAAACTATGGATTATAAATGGACCGCAAATGAGGAAAGAGTCTACAGAATAGAGAGTAACTTATGAGGAGGAGTACCGGCACCAGGATGAAGTGAGTAAGGGGTCCAACATGCACCCGAAGCACAAGTGGTTCAAGCAAGCAGCTTACCATCGTGATTGCAGTTATAGGACAGATAAAAGGAACAGGCTTAAAAACAATGAAAATTTAATAACAGATTCAAGACTAGGTTGTGATGATAAAAGAAGAAATTATTATATGGAATTATAGGATAATAAAAAGTGTGCAATAAAATTTGAGAGAAAGAATGAGTTGCTCATTGAAAACAGGAGTATATGATTATTGTTCATTAACAGGTTATGTTATGGAGAATGTAATGAAAATGCTGATTCACTTTGTTATAATTTTTGGTATGACTATGATGTCAATTGAAGAATGTGTTTTCCATATAATGAGGAATGAGGGCGTGCCATATGCAGAGAATATTAATTCTAGAATTTTCAAAGATACATTAATACCCAAGAACGTTCATAATACACAAAGTGAGGATACCCTACTATGGCAGATAAGAGAGTTAATGGAGAATCGGTCGTCTGAACCACCAGACTATTAACAGCAATATCAGAGTTCAATGTCTCTAGCCTCAAGCTGTATTATTGTAACGTTTAAAGATAAGAAAAGTAAACAAAAAAATCATGATGGAACTGTCACTTACATTACCAGTCGCCGAATACATACCTATCTTGGATGCAACACAATGCAGTTATTCAGTTGAGGAGCTACACACTTCGATCAGATAAACGAGTACCTAAAATAAAGAAATGGAACATTTAGAAGCCACCTATACCCTCCTCATCACTCACAAACTAATTAAATAGTAATCATTCCAATTAAAAGTCAACATACCATGCAAGTCAAAGATCACAGAATGGCGACAGATGAGTTAACAAGAATCCAATAAAATCGATTGTTCACTGTTCCGAACCATCAACAGCCAGTGCCAAATGAATCATAACCTACAAGACTATCTTTTCCCAAAATATTGAAGTGTCATAAAAATGGATATTTTATGTAAGATATTATAAAAAGTACTTTATTATTATTAATGTGTTATCTAAAGAGAGAAAATAGGTAAAATTATCTGCCAAATGATAAAACCGCATTGTTCAATCAAAGTATATCAAGCCAAACTTTCATGTGTTTTAATGACTAAGAATTTCTTGTTGATAAATTACCAAAGACTAGCTAATAAGATTAGTTATTGTATAAACATAAAGCCCAATATTAATTGAGAAAGAAAAATTAAATGTACAAATCATGATACGATAATAAAGCAAAGAGAACTATTAGATTTTTACAAGCCTGAGAATTATAGAGTTGTTGGATTGGCAATGATTTCGCACCAATGTTTGAAATACTTTGATGGCATGTTATTGCCGCAAAGAACCGCTTCCAGCTGAGGGCAGAAAGATTATTCAGAAAAAATGTTTATGTTTATGTGTAGAGAAGGAGATTATTTATATTTCTGTATTGTAGGTAGTAGGAGATTAGCCAATGTAAGGAGCATATATTTGAATGGAATTCATTTGTTATTATACTTATTGTTGAACTCTTGAAAGACACGTTTCTCACAAGATTTATTAACAGGCTTTGTAACTTGTATGATTCCTGATCCAAAACCACCAGGATCATAGAAACTATATTGTACTCCCAAATTATCATTTTGTATCAGAAATCAGAGGGTGCATTATATGACATTGTGTCTTAGCACCATAAAATAATTGTGAAGTAAATAACTGAGCTTCAGTAGGATTGTGAAATTGAAAGAATAGATAGCCTAGTCAAGGTAACACTTGAATAAAATCGAATATTATTTATGATAAAGAGTAATCATATTATCTAAAGCGATAAGAGAACCATGCAAAATTGTAACTGAGCAATAATGAGAATTCCTTGGCAGAAATAAAATTATGAAGCAGCTTGTTAATTATTGGCAGATTATAAAAAAAAAGATTGCTTGTACAATTCGAGGTTAGAATCCTTTGTTTTGATTTAATACATCAATCAATCTTAGATCAATCGACAATTTATTGAATTGATATTGAATCAATCAGCTGATTGCTCAATCAACTATTACAAATTAAATTATATTTTTTACTCACAAAATGTATATACTATATACTAGGGAAGGTTTATGTAAATAGATAAGAACGATTATTATTGTTACTCGAATATTTATTGAAATTGTAAGGGTGAGAAAATGAAAAACAAGAATAGATCGTACAGGTTTTTGATATTTAAAACAAAACAATGAATTATTTGTACAAAATTAGAATTGCAATTGGAAATAGTAATCAGATGAATATTTCAAGGGCTACTCGCTTTGCTGCTAGTGAAGATTCATTTGTTGTGGTTATGAAAAATTTAGAACAATGACTCAGTAGTCACCTACCTTTATGAAAATGGCTTCCCAATTTGGCATCCACTGGTTGAAACAGGACGTTAATTATTAATTAAAAATTAAAAAAACTGATCTAATGAAGTGGGTTCAGATCCCCTCCTATTCAATAATACAATTCTCTTTGAACTGCCCGAACTATGACGGGAAAACTGTATCATAAAAGAACAACAAAATCTATCCCCTTCACCAGAACAGCCGGACTTTACTCACAGTCCTATCGAACGAGCTCACACACAACACAAAAGTAAAAATTTTGGGTATTAATATATATCTCAGTCAATGCCAAACATGAAGCCATTTCAAATACATATTTTTATCAGTCACACAAGCGAGCACGTTTGTTATCAAAAACAAAAGAGAAGCTACAATAATTTTTATAACAAATGAAATAAACAATCTTTCTGTCGATGACAAAAATTGTCCAAAGACAAAAACATTGTTCATTAAACTTTTCTAAATTAAAACTCTAAAATCCTGATAAATATGAGATAAATATATGATTCATATATATGTCCCATATGACCAGGTGACACATCACCCATCCCGCTGAAAGACTCGTCCCTGAGACTGTAGTCAAGAGGGGAACGAAAAAATAAATAATGATTAAACAAAACAATATACTCGGGAAACAAACGTGTGCCTGATTGACTTGATAATGCTACTATACATTGAAATCAAACATTTACATAGAAAGGTAGGTTACTCAAACTAAATTACAAACATTCAAATCAAGTTCGAAATGAAACTATGCTGCACAATAACATTGATTATACATGAAACTAACTTTCAATATTATACACATTAATATACATGAATATTCAACTTATTATGAAAAGAAAATCTCAATTGACAATATATTTATTTGTGAATCAACATTGAACTACTTCAAAAGCTGCAATAAAAATCGAAGAAGAAAAAAAAACTTTATAAGTACATATGACTCATAACTATATAGTCAAGAAAGAAAACAATAAAACAGTTAATCCATCAAAAGCAACAACTATATAACTCTTAACTATCAATTATATGTATCTTAGGTTGTGCTACCATTACAGCAGATAATTTACACACATACAACTTGATGCCTAAATATGCACAGGGTAAAGTTAAAACCCCTAACCAGCCAAATAATATATAAAAAACAAGACTAGAGGAATTTACAACATCTCCCCAAGAATTTGGAAGATCTACTTTGTGAAATATATCTGACGATATTACGTTTTGAACTGTAAATTCCGGAACCTTTATATCTATATCAGTTTTTTAAATTTCGCTAAAATTAACAAAATTAGGATTGAAATGCGGTTGCAAAACATCAATTTTTACGAATTAAACTTAACCCAATGCAAAGGTAAGTAATGGAGAACCTGAGGTTGTTTATCAACATTTGCGTCACACGGAAAAGTCTTTCTCACCATTATTCTCCCGCCGACCGAAATCTCGCAATGACAGGGTAAACCACATACATTGCTCCCGGAAAAGGTTGAAGATGATGGAACGAACCTCCCTCGCAAGTGACTGTAGTGTTGGCCTGTATATTTGCGACTATATACTCCGAAGGCGAAAATTCGACGATCTCCAACTCCTGCTTAGCTGGACAACAGCTTAAACTGCAATATTGTTGGATGTCCTTCAGCTCTGTCGCCGCAAACAAGTAATGCATACATCTCGATGACATATGTCCTCCATGCACCAGCCGCGGAAGATAGCATAAGAAATCGTCCTGTGCCCGACAAGAAGAGAGATGATCTCCCGAGATGACATGAATCTCACCGTCCTCCTGTCTCCGCTCCGAAACGAAATCCTGCTGCTGAAGCTGACAAATCTTCCCATCGGAATACATAGGTGTCCTCACATACTTGTGCAATTGAAACTGTCCGCCGATGCTGACCAACGGTACTTTTAAGCTAAGCACCATGGAGTTCTCCTTCACCACACAAGTCGTAAGTGGAAGATCAAAATATCGCTGCAAATCTGATAGAGGTATAGCTAACTGGTGTCCTTTCGACTTATATCCTTTCTCCAATCTGAAGAGATCTGAACGTAATAAATTGGGGTGTACCAGCAAAAAGGGTAAAAGCTTTTTATCACAGCGTTCCTTTGCAGTATTCATGGATTCCTGCCATGATAAAATATTTACATGTGAGTAGAGGTGAAAAATGTAAGTTAATAACTGGTTTGTGAACAGTGTTTTTTCCTCCGATACATTCTGTTGTACGAATAATCTCATACTGTCTGTTAATTTGCTATACGCATTGAGAAATTGCTAAGAAAATTTTCCA
>NW_024092159.1:0-17497 GCF_014356525.2 Nilaparvata lugens | reverse complement strand
TTTTTCTAATCAATTTAGAACATTAGTGCCGTTTGCACAGTCACAGTTTATAAACTAAATTCATTTAAACTGGATTATTAAATCCGTATCAAGTCTCGTTTGTTATAATGTGTTTCATTTTGAGTTTAGGCCAACAGTTAATTAATTTCAAGCTTTGGCTGTGCAAACGGCCCTAACAAGAACAATAAATTCTATACTTGAAACCCCAGCACTCTGAGTGTAGCTTGATTTTTCAAATTGATGTCATAAAAACATTTTGAATAATATCATACATTAAATCAATAACTAATATTGTCAGCAAATAATTATTATTGAAGAATCATTTGTCGTATGAAGCCAACCAATTATTAGAGAACCAATTTATTATTGAAGTATGACGCTCTTCTAAACTTCGAATTTTACTAGTAAACAAACGTCCTTACAAAGTAATAACTTACATAATATTTTTGAAGACATTCACAGCATTCACAAAATAGAACAGTCAACAAATTTCGATATGGAACGACAAGATGCAATTCAAACAACACATATAAATAAAGTATAAAATTTATACCATGTACAAGTACAACCGATAAAAAATTTAGAAACTAATTCTCACTTAAAAACACTTCATTTAGGGCTACTTTTGTACAAATTAATAAAACAATATAAAAACTTGTAGTACCTACCCTTCATTATTAGAAACTTTTAATCCCTTTATTATTAACAACTTTTAATAATAATGGGGTAGTACAAGTTTTTATATTACTTATTATTAAAAACTTTAATAATAAAGGGTACTACAAGTTTTTATATTGTTTTTATTAATTCTCACTTGTATTAAATTTGGAGTGACGTAACTTGCTTGTAATGTTAGCTACCAGTTATTCAGTTGCCAAAATAAGGGGAAAATTCTAATAATTAGCTAATACTGATATCCTGTACATAGAAATATCGTTCAGCAAGAAATCTCCAGTACTTCTAATGAAACTTGTGGGTGGTGGAAAAAAGAGCTAATAAATTGAAGAACTACAGATGGAAATTTTCGCAGTAGCAGAAGTCTTCGGGGTGAATTACAGCATTTAATTTTGATTTTCGTTTAATAATAATATTATTAATTGAAGATCTATTAAAGACTTTGCAATAGGAATGATATTATGAGCAAGTTGCTATCAGGAAATAATTGGTTGCCTTCAAATTTCTCCCAAAAATCTGACTCACGATCGTTAGTAAGAAAAATTTAAATAAACCTACCTCCAGTTTAACTTTAATTAACAGACACCGAATTTATTTGTGTGAAACACATGGAGCAACTATGTCAACAACGTGCCAATAGAAGCCGAATTTGAATGAATTAGTTCCCTATTCAGCGAACATATTTCAAGCCTCCCGTTCCCCAAGCTTATCTACTCAAAGAATCTCTACACACATTGAAGTTGACATTTTTTCCAACTTGATAATCTTACTTTTGGATTGATAAAATTCCTGTGATGAGACAAAAAACATTTGCTACAAATATAGAAAAAATGTGCCATTTACAATAATGGGACTTCTTTTTCAACTCTTTTGAATAGGGAAAGTTGCAAACAGAGTCTGATTCCAAGAGTAGAATTAATACTGAAGATTTAGGTAGATAGCCTAGTTCATTTCAAATTTTATTTCTTCCATAGAAATAGAGAGTACAATTCCGTTTTTCAAATTAAAATAGAAAATTTTTATAATGAATCAACCAAGTTATAATATCACAGGACAAAAATAAAACGAGAAAGGACAATAAATATGTCAGCATTTGCAATATGTCATCAACATTCATGGAAAGCGATGGTAAATCACAACACAACAACGTAAAAAACACAATTATTTCTTCAGTGTTGAAAGATATGGATTTTCTAGCTTTCAAGTTACGACCTAAAATATTTGTAATACACTTAAATCATTATTCTGTCATGAGAAATGAGAACCACTAGAGAGGCGTGAAGAATTCACTTTTCACTATTGAAAAAGTAACTACTAAACCTTTCCAACTGTATTTGAGAAAGTATCAATTGTAATTAAGAATAGTCATTTGTATTTGAGAAAACGTCAGATGTAAATGATAAAAGTCAATTATTGTATTTGAGAAGTCATCACTTGTAATTGAGAATAGTGAATTTTTTTGAGAAAGTATCATTTAAATTTGAGAACATACGATTTGAAATCGAGAAGTTGTAAGTTGTAATTGGGAAATGGTTTTAAAAAACCTGTACTTCCAGTACTTATATTTTCATAACTGTGCTCTTATAAAATAATATGATAATATATTTGATTTTCCAATAAAACGTTTAGTTATTGAAAAAAATATTTTCAAGCCCGAAAATCTATTGAAGAATTGCCGCATTGTTTGATCAATAGATTCAAATGATTGATTATATAGATCAATTGCGCCGTATTTGATCTTCATCAAATGCAATACCGGTATTTCACAAAATGTTTGAAGAAAAAAGTCGCGTTGACATACATACATAGAAATAGTAATCATTAATCATACTTTACCACATGAAATACTTTCACCATTGAAAATTTCAATTTTCCCTCATGCAAAGGCTATGGTAGTAATTGGAATACTGTGTATGTAGTACAGAATCCTTTCTTGCTCAAATCAAACTTGTACTATAGGCTACAGAAGAACCACGACATGTCAATTGGAGAAGTTTCTTATTTTCAATTGATATCTTCTCATTTACATTTGACGATTTCTCAAATACAATTCACTATTCTCAATTACATGTGATGACTTCCCAAATACAATTGACTAGTCTCATCTACATCTGACATTCTCTCAATTACAAGTGACTATTCTCAAATACAATTGATACTTCCTCAAATAAAACTGGAAAAGGTGTAGATCTTCTATACAATATTCGTTTTCATCAAAGTGAACAAAAATGTTACATACACAAGACTTTAAAATACCCTTAAGAGCCAAGAGCCCTTAAAATACCAAAAACAACTTTATGAATATACTGAGATTAGATTGAAATTATACCGGTATGATTTTACGAGCGCTGTACCATAATTTTATAAGGGCCTCTGAAACTTCCATTTATGTATGTTAATATGTAAAATTGTTTAGTTTTGTTGTTGATATAAACTTGTAACTTATGTCTATTGTGAATACTGAATTATGGACAGGCTATGACATTAAGAACTAGACTAAATTTTATCCAAGTCTGGCATGCCACTATCAGATGATACAGTACACAAAAGCAAATGTGCAAACGTTGCTATGTCCGTAGACAAACAAATTAAAATGTCCCAAAACTTTACAAAGTTCCCAAAACTCCGAGCGGACAATCAACAAGTAAAATATGATGTTAAATGAAAAAGGCTAAGAAATTGTCAAAAAACCACAGATTTATCGATACTTAGAAAGACCGGTTTCGGTTATTACACCATTGTCAATCTCTGCTAAATGAAAAAGTCTAAGAAATTGTCAAAAAACACAGATTTATTGATACTTAGAAAGACCGGTTTCGGTTATTACACCATTGTCAATCTCTGTTAAATGAAAAAGACTAAGAAATTGTCAAAAAACACAGATTTATTGATAGGCTACTTAGAAAGACCGGTTTCGGTTATTACACCATTGTCAATCTCTGTTAAATGAAAAAGTCTAAGAAATTGTCAAAAAACACAGATTTATTGATACTTAGAAAGACCGGTTTCGGTTATTACACCATTGTCAATTTCTGTTAAATGAGAATGACTAAGAAATTGTCAAAAACCACAGATTTATTGATAGGCTACTTAGAAAGACCGGTTTCGGTTATTACACCATTGTCAATAACCGAAACCGGTATTTCTAAGTATCAATAAATCTGACAATTTCTTAGTCTTTTTCATTTAATATGAATAATTACCACAATATCAACTTCTCAACTACACAAAAAGTAATATGATGAATATTTATATCAACCAGCAGCCTACATATATCAATAACTAATTGGGAATCAAATTATTTACAAGAATTAAAGAGGGAAAAAAGAGACACGTCCGAAAAGGCGAAAAGCTTCACCTACCACAATTTACTGACATTGTAGAGAATACAAAGATCTAGTGCAGTAGACGAGATCGACACAAGAGGTGGCTGTAGCACAGGCTGAGAATAAATTTGCCAATCCGCGTTCAGACTACATCGATAAATGAAATATGTAGAATGGAACAACACATCCACACCCGCCGATAACTCCGCCACTCCTCCTCCCTCCACCAAGTACCACCCACGCTACTATTTCAATTTCCCAGAATGGAAAAGATTGCGCGCGCAGACATGCATGTGTGTTGTTCAGTACAATACAACACTGGAAACTGTTGCTAACAGCCCCAAGTTATTCCTGGAGAATCATATTAAACGACAGACGAGGGGCCGCCCGGGGGGGGGGGGAGGCATCGGATACTACACCATCAATACAAACAATGAGATTTCTCTGCACTGCGCTCGACGCTTTGCGTCTCTAAACCCCCCTTCCCACCACCCCGCCAAATCCATTCATTCATTCTCTCCTACTCGGCGAACTGTGTCAACACTCTGTCTCATTCTTCACAATAGCAAAATCAAATCCACACATTTGTTAGAACCATATACTATTACAAAGGTTCGAACCCACTAGAACGTATCAGACACGGACCGTGTCAGACCATGCCAGGCACGTAAAATAACAACTATGCCCACTACACCGGATCAACAGCGGTCTATGCCAGTACATTACGCGTATGGTACGCGTATGATACGGGTATGATACGCGTATGATACGCGTATGATGCCCGGTCAGAAGTTGTTGGGAACGCGTCAGTTAGCAAGAGAATGTAGCGGTGAACTGGTTACCAACGCGGTGCATACGCGGTTACAACGGGGTTTGCAGGCGTCACGTGCCATGCAAGGAGCGTTCCGTCACAGACAAAATATACTGGCTGACAAATGTTGACCTGGACGTGCATGGCACGCTCCGTGCTTGGCCGGTGACGGAACGGTCTAATGGGTGCATTACATATCAAATGATGCAAAGAATATTTTTTTGCATGTGTCGGTACGGGCACGGTCATGGTATGATACGTTCTAGTGGGTTCGAACCTTTAAAAGATTCTGTTTATATGTTTGTATTTCACCGGATCTCGAAAACGATTCTCACGAAATTCAGAACAGTTTAGGTTTATAATATAGAAATTCGATTGCACTAGGTCTCATCCCTGGGAAAACTCGCTGAAGGACATTAAGGGCCGGTTTCCGAGATCGGGATTTAGCTAAGTCCTAGACTTTAAACAGCTGGAGTCAGAAAATTGGCTTTCCGAAACGGGGCGTAGTCGCAGCTTTTATAACAGTAGTCGTAGTTTTTATTTTCTCATTTCTATAATTGGAAACGTTTTCCTTGACGAAATTTGACATTCCTAAATAATTCAAAATAGCTGAAACTTACACTATTTTCTCTTTATTTTATTTTGGGTTCAATTTATAGTTTTTCGAAATTTAATTCAAACGTGACTTTGACAATGACTACGACTACACCCCGTTTCAGAAAGCCAATTATCTGACTCCAGCTGACTTAGCTAAATCCGGGCTCGGAAACCGGCCCTAAAAGGATAATTATTATTCATCCTTGGGAAATCAGCAGATAATAATTATTTCGTCGTCTTTTGATGATGGAGTGAGTAAGCGAGTTCATGTGTGTGGGACTGTGACAAAATTATGACTCAGATGTTCAACTTTTGTAATCATTCAATCAGGTACTTAGTGCCGGTTGCAAAAAAGCCGGGTTATTTTCAATCCTGATTAATTCCAGTAGATCCATCTTTTTGAAATGGTCTTCTCTGATTTGGTTCACGTGAAATTAATCAGGTTTAAAATTTCACCGGCTTTTGTGCAACCGGGCCTTTGTGAGGGAAATTTTGCATTCCTTTGGGAATTAATCTCAATTTACTGTGATTAGATAGAACAGTTCTGTATGAACTATGAATGTTATTATAATTTCTTCTTTCGTAATAAATTGTCTATGCTTTTGTACTCCAGAGCGAAGCTCTGTACCCGATATTTAGATAATATGTGGACAAATGAGGCTTCAAAAGCAGTGCACGATTCATTCAAGACGTTATCAACAAAATTGATAACTATGGAATCTACTAGGGTTTTAGATTGTGATATAAATGATGAAGCTTCAAACGCAGGAGGCCTGTATGATGCAATTGATTTGTGATTGTCATGAACAAACTTGTAGAAATGATAGAATTAGTTAACAAGAACTGCTGGTTCAAGATACAAGTAATGACGCTTCAAAAGCAGTGTATGGTTCAATTGATTGAATATACTATAGTGCGGTCCACGCTATAATGTCAGTATTTGATCAATATTGTCTTGCTATCCTTGTCTATCATTCGACAAGCAGATAGCGCTATACTTTTCTAGCTCCGCAACGCTACCAGATCGTTATTTGACAATGTAGAAATATAATCTGGCAAGGCAAAGAATCAGCAACGCTGTTCTCCTATCCTTTTCCACTGCCATTATAACGTGGACCTCACTATAGTAGATCTGTGAACAGTAGACCTCACGCAGTTTTCTCATCCACAAGTATCTGATGTCACCGTTCTAGTTGATTCAGTTGAATCACAATTCACAGTTATCATAATTTACTCTTAAAAACTGTTCAAGATCAAAAACTCACTTATGTTAGTTAATAAACTCAGTTCACATTTGTATTCCATATGATAATTTTTATCCAGTTCCGTGATAATCTTTCCATCTGATAAAAATATTTCTCAACTATTTTAAAACTATTTTTTTCAATCAAGAATATTATAATTTCGTCAGCATTATTTAATTATTTTTTATTTTATTTTCATCACCTATTAAATTTGTTTTTCAAATGTGAGAATATGATACTGATGGGCACGCATCATAAAAAATATTGAAACCCTACCTTATAGAAACAGACATGGCCAGACATCTGTGTAATGCATGCAATGAATAATCCACTTGTCAGCTGATTGATTATGAATAATTCTATAGTCTGATTGATCCTATCTTCAAAGTAGATTATATTTATTTATATAGTGATATCAGAGTATGAAGGAATTCCTTTTCTTTTCATACTATCCTTAAAATGCAAAATTTCAAAGAACCTTGTGTATACATCTACGCGCCGTTGAAAAAGGAATATTCCTGCCAAATCTCATCGAATTCTATCAACGCGTTTGGCCGTCATCGCGTTACCTACAGACAGACAAAAGAAAATCCGAGTTAAAACATAGACCTCACTACGTTCGGTCAATCCTTGAAGAAAAAACTATAACATAATGAAGAGAGACATCCCCAAAACTATGAATAAGAGTAATTACTTCAAGATAATTTTTCAAATATTTATCTCTCAAGGGACTACAGTATTGTTACAGTACAGTAAATTCTTAGATTTCGGACACTGATTATAATAGGAGATTGATGATAAAAAAGTTCAACTTTTGAGCGTACGAAGGGTGTTGTTTGAAGTAAAAATAATCTTTATATGAAAAGCTTTTTCTTTAAAAATTTAACCTTTAAAAATGAGGTTTCTTTTTTAGTCGTTTAACGCACATAATCGTCGGACTTGACTTATCTTTGAAAATCAAATGAGTACTAAGTTTATATCTAACAACATGAGATTCTCTAAAAGAAACTGGAACTTGGGGATAACATATAATATTATATTATAGATGTATCATGTTATAAACAAATTGATTCTTAAAAAAATCGAATCTACATCCTATTATATTAAGGGAGCAATTTCTATATATTTGTATTTTTATATCTGGTTATTTATGTTCAACGGATCTCGTAAACGACTCTAACGATTTTCACGAAATTTGGAACATAGTAGTAGGTTCAAGATATAAAAATTCGATTGCACTAGGTCTCATCCTTGGGAAAACTCGCTGAACGACATTAAAAGGATAATTTATTCATCCTTGGCTGAAACAGCTGTGGATAGTAAAAAAGTGAGTGAGTGACTGAGAAGGCCCTATGTGAAAAATCAAAATATCGCATCCCCGAAATTCATAAGATGACATATAGCCAGCTGTGAAATATAAACACGATCATTTAGAGGAGTTGGGTGCAAAAACGACCCGAGTCAGAAATGTGCTTTTTTTAGAAAACTGAAGTTGAAAATTAAATCAATTATTTTCATATGTTAAAGATTTAGTAGCACATTGATGTTTATTATTCAAGTTGAATCATATTTTGGTAAAGGATAATAATCATAAGTAAATGATAGTGTTTTTATTTTTTAACCTATCATGTACAATAAGAAGTGATGTTGGAGGTCGTTTTTGCACAAAAGTCACTTTCAGGATGAAAAATTCTTTATGAGAATTCCTGGTTCATTAGAAAAAATAGATTTGTGGTTCTAATGATAATAATTAATGGAAAAGTCCAGTAAATTGAGCAAAAAACATTACTCTCATTGAAAAAAATTGAAATTAAAAAAAAATTTCATCAGTCTTCTTGGAACTCTTCGGATTCAACATTTTCACAGTCTGATTCGTCTTGTGATTCAGGATCATCAGCTTCATTGGAAGGTTGTGGATCTTGTTTGGGCTTATTTATCACCTCTTCAAACCAGGATCTTTCTTCTTCACTCAACATGGGAAATAAGCTCATCAATGGTCTTTATCCCAGCTGATTATCTTTTAAATTGACTTCACAATCTTATTTTTCTGTCTCAATGTTGCATCTCGATCTGGAGTTCATTAAATCATTTCCTTTTGCCACCTTAAGCTATCCTTAGATTCCATTTGATTCCATATAGCAAGATTGGTGCCCCTCATCAAAAAGTTGAATGGAATGAATGAACCATAATGGTCTGAACCGATCTGGAGTTCAGCTCTAAGTGTGTTCTTCTCTCAGAGTATAAAATATTGGTTCGAGGGGATCTCCTTTCAGGATTTAGCAATTTGTAGACTGCAGTACAATCTGGAACCATTTCATCATCCAGATCCAGAAGCTACAATGATTGTAGCTTCTAGATGATGAAATGGTTCCAGATGGATTGTATTGCAGTCTACAATATTGCTGAATCCTGAAAGGAGATCCCCTCGAACCAATATTTTTATACTCTGAGAAGAACACACTTAGAGCTGAACTCCAGATCGAGATGCAACATTGGGACAGAAAAAATAAGATTGTGAAGTCATTTAAAAGATAATCAGCTGGGATAAAGACCACTGTAAAGGAAAAGATATGGCGGTTCATTTGAAACGTTTTATGCAAGAACGACCTGATATGACTAAGCTCCTGGGTGTGTTCTGTTTATCAATAAATAAAAATAACGAGCGAAGCTCGGTGCTTCGATATACGAATTGAAACGATGAAAATTAATTAATCTTGAAAAAGTATTAATCTCTCTTCTAATATTATCTTATAACAAAATATGTTTTCAACTTAATCTGAATTACTAATAAAAACCTAGAAATAGAATCTAGGCTGCAGTGGAATTAATTGGCAGACGATAGACGGACTTGAACTATAAACGAGCACGTCAGCTTTCAACTACAGTATGTGTAAGTTTCCACTTCATAAAACAAACAATGACAATGAAAACCCAGCGTCAGATGAATTTTTAAACCCTTATTCTCTTCAGTGATAAGTAACTAGGAGCAAGATTAGCTTTTCTATATCAGCTTCTTATTAATTCTTATTTATTCACCTTGTTTGTAATATTGTATTTTTTTCTGAATTTGATTTGTTTAATCTAGAATTATTTAGTGTTGTATTGGAGGGTTGAGTGTAAGAGAGGGCCGGCTGCGCCCTAACTCCGCCCTCCTAGGTAAAAATAAAGACAGCTATTCTATTCTATTCTTCCTAGTCTTCAGCGAGGGATCATTGAGAGACACAGTGGTCGAATATACCAAATATAAAACGGTCAAGCTTAGTTAACAGAATTATTCTGATAACAAAGGCTCAGAGTACCACTTGTGTAAAGTTGAGACGTTGCCAACCTACTCTGAGTTATAAGAGTCCTTATGAGACTTACACTCTTGTCATCTTCCACACTAAGCCGCCTTGCTCATGCTTTCAATCTGGGCTACACCAGAACAGGGGAGAGTAATCGGTTCCACAAAATAATAACAAATAAGTGAAAAATGAGGGTCTTGCACGGATAAGCAAATCAAATCAAAACAAGTTTTATTCAATGATATCACTTACATGACAAATTCCATTATACAAATGATATTACAGATCATTGAATAGAATACTGTTTGCTCAAGAAAAATCTTGTCTGCAAACAGGAGGGAAATACATTCAGAACTCAACTAAAAATGCTAAATATTTTTAAAGCGCAAGTAAACAGCCCAGAACTTGGAAGTGTCTGGAATAAATGAGGTACGGTAATTATAAAAGTAGACTATATATGGCCAACTATGCTTGGTTGAGACAACCAAAAATAGTGTTCACAGAAAACCACTATGATAAATTGGAGACGTATCAGAAAAACATTGATACAATATTTTGTAGACTAGATAATGGGAGATGGAGGGGTTATGTTTATCTTTTTACACGAATAAATTTTGTCTAATAATATTTTATAATTTTTGTCTATATTTTGTTTAATAAATATTGTCTCCAGTAGATATTGTCATTGAAGTGGATTGTCATTACATGAAATATCTTCAAATAAGTTTATTCTCATTACAGTAATAATTATAAGCATGACAGTATCTTTCCTGAATGTTTTCTTATTGAATATGTTTATTAAATAAGGTTTTATCTTGGTAGGTTGTACCTTATTTGTACAATTACATGGTTCTACTTTTCGTCAATCTTTAGTCTATTGAATAGGTTGGGTTTAATCGGACTATTAATTTAGAGTAAAATCACATGAAAATGAAATAAATTTATCCCTTTTCACTAATTAAATCCTATTATATTAAGCGAGCAATTTCTGTATTTATATATCTGGATATTTTTATATCTGGTTTTTTATGTTTAACGGATCTCGTAAACGGCTCTAACGATTTTCACGAAATTTGGAGCATGGTAGGTTTATGATAATTATAAAGATTCGATTGCACTAGGTCTCATCCTTGGGAAAACTCGCTGAACGACATTAAAAGGATAATTCATCCTTGGCTGAAACAGCTGTGGATAGTAAAAATGAGTGAGCGACTAAAAGGCCCAATGTGAAAAATCAAAATATCGCATCCCCAAATTCATAGAATGACATATATAGCCAGCTGTGAAATATGAACACGATCATTTGTGAATTGTGTTCTGTTTATCAATAAAAATAAAAATCTGGTGTGGTACACTCAACAACTTTCCTTGCTCTTGAACTGGGAGCCTCATTCTTTTAAACGATAATAATTTAGAGAAATAACATAATGACGATTGGCGGCAACATAATTATTTGAAACTACGATCGGACTACTGTCTATGTTGTAGATATAATATGTTTTCAGAGTACTTTTTCCTTTGTGTAAATTGTGAATTCGATGATTTTTTTAAAAGTCGTCAAAAAACAGCTGTTCTACAGATGAAATATCTCGACTATGTGTTCTTTTATAAACTGCTCTACCTACCTACCTCATGCACGAGAAGGAGTTTACAAAGTCCATTTCTCAAGGATGAGGGTGGTCCCCATTAGTTTCCCAGAAAAAAGACTCATGCCAGTTTATAGAGCTGTTAAATAACTATACAGGGTATGAATTTGAAATAAATCAGTCAAGTAATTTTTGAGAAAATCGTGAAAAACATGGTTTTTCAGTAATTATCCGCCATTTTTCTCGAGAATATTACGCAGCTCCTGCAATTTTCCTAGAAATAAGACTCATGTCAGTTGATAGGGCTTATAAATAGCTATCCATGGTATAAATTTGAAGAAAATCGTTAGAGCCGTTTTCGAGAAAATCGTGAAAAACATGGTTTTTTAGTAATTATCCGCCATTTTTCTCGAGAATATTACGCAGCTCCTGCAATTTTCCCAGAAATGAGACTCATGTCAGTTGATAGGGCTTATAAATAGCTATCCATGGTATAAATTTAAAGAAAATCGTTAGAGCCGTTTTTGAGAAAATCGTGAAAAACATGGTTTTTTAGTAACTATCCGCCATTTTCTCCGCATCTTGAATTGAATTTTATTGAATTTCTTATTGTCGGGTCCTCATGGTATAAGGACCTTAAGTTTAAAATTTCAAGTTAATCGGTTAATTAGGAATGGAGTTATCGTGTTCACAGACATTACACACATACACACATACACACACACACAAACACACACACCACACACACAGACCAACACCCAAAAATCATGTTTTTGGACTCAGGGACCCTTGAGACGTATAGAAAACTTGAAATTGGGGTACCTTAATTTTTTTTGGAAAGCAATACTTTCCTTACCTATGGTAGTAGGGCAAGGAAAGTAAAAATAACGAGCGAAGCTCGGTGCCCCGATATTGAAATACTTAATGCGACATTTTCTAATGTAAAAACAATGAGAAATGAAAATTATTAAAACTTTTTACTAAATTGATAAAACATTTATAGGGAAAATTATATAAAACTAAAATAATTATTAAAAATACTTCAAATTAATAGAGATTGATAGATCAGTTGTCGCACATACTTTCCTAAGGCATCTTTTCAATAGAAAAATTCGTGGAATGTGGAAATTTCTTACAATTTTCGGCTTCGGAATTTTCAACAAAAAATAAATTTTCAAAGGCTCTGAAGATAGTATTTTGAACGCTAATTAAAATGCTGTAATAGAATAGAATAGAAAAAAAGTTTATTGAATAAATAAGCTACCTTAAGCGAACCTCAAAGAGGCTGCTTGACAAGGTACTATATTATACAAAACATGTAAATTCAAATATAAATATACTGTAATACTCGTATATTAATAATAATGCACAGTAATTTAAATAAGAATATTTTCATGATACTTTCTAGAGAATATCTTGGGAAAATTGAATTTAATTTCAAATGGAGGCGGAATTCTAGAGTTGGTGGGGCCTGTAATACTAGCAGTTTATAAGTACAGTCAAGGGAGACAACACAAACATATTGGCTGAAACTAAAGCGTACTTTTTATAGAGTTGCAAGCTATTGTCTTTGCCAAGAACAATAGATAAATTTCAGCACCTTTAGCAGGCAAGCCATTTTATTCTTAAACTGTGTGTGCTAGTGTGTATGTTTTATAGGCCCACACACACACACTCATACACTGTTCTGAGATCCCAACGTTATCTGGGTAAAGGCAATTTGCCAGGAGAGATACTATAGCGCAACTACTATTAAAAGAATATTTTGTCAAAATGGACAAAAGAAAGGGAAAACAAAGCTGATAAAATTAAATTTACAGCAGATCTGAAATGTGGATGGATAGACTAAATAAGAAACAATGACTGTGGAATGATGGGCATTGACTTTGAAAGTGGGAGGTTCTACTACCATTGAACACTAGCTACGAGAATCTGTAAGTGAAATGGATAGAAAAGTAAAACAAAAAATCTGGTGTGGCGCACTCACACAACTTTCCTTGCCGTTATGAAAATTTATCACCTGACGCTAGTGTACCCGCGCATCTCAAGTCTACTATTCAAAGATTTGAGCCAGCTGGTGACAGGGCAATAACGCTGGAGACACACATGAGGTCTGCTATCTCTTCATAAAGAATGATTTAATAGAATCAACAATAATTTGCAATTGAATAATCACATTTTCTCGAATTTAAAGCTTATTTTCAATTTTAGGTGAAAATGTTACTGAACATTAATTGTAGAGATTTTCATGCTCAATCTACTCCACTTGATTTTTTTTGTTTCAATTGTATCTGAAGCCTGACAATTGGGAATCTATCAGCATTAATGGGGCGGAGCTCCTGAAATTTTTACAGATATGGGACTTGTGGCAGTTGATAGAGCTTATCGATGACTATTTCAGGTATGAATTTGATCAAAATCGTTGGAGCCGTTTCCGAGAAAATCACGATTGTTTTTGACAACATTTTCGCCATTTTAGCCGCCATCTTGAATTGCATTTGATCGAAATTGTTCGTGTCGGATCCTTATAGTGAAAGGACCTTACGTTCCAAATTTCAAGTCATTCCGTTAATTGGGAGATGAGATATCGTGTACACAGACGCACATACACTCATACACACACACACACACACACACACACACACACACACACATACAGACCAATACCCAAAAACCAGTTTTTTGGACTCAGGGGACCTTGAAACGTATAGAAATTTAGAAATGGGGTACCTTAATTTTTTTCGGAAGCAATACTTCCTTACTATGGTAATAGGCAAGGAAAGTAAAATTGTAAACAAACAGCTGAAGATGTGGCTGGTAAAGCTACGAAACCTGGTTCAGGTTAAAAAATGAAACATTATATCCCGTAGGGGGATATGAATATGACACAAAGGAATGTACTAAATCACGTCTAAAAACACTTCACTTAAATGGGCAACTTTCGTACAAATTAATAAAAACAATATCAAAACTTGTAGTACCCTTTTAATAAAAATAATAATAAAGGGTACTACAAGTTTTTATATTGTTTTTATTAAATCACGTCTGTACTACTGGACTGGTTAACTTGAAATTTTGCATATAGATTCTTTATTTACCGAGGACGGTTATAGGCCTATTTTAAAATCCTCAAGTTTTCGGTTTGTCAAGCTTTTAATTAGACCCTATGGATCTATGGGTTACCTGCTAGTATTTTCATAAACTACAATAGGAGCAGATTTAAACTAAAGCCTGTTTTACCTTCATTTAAAAATCAATTGCACAGTAGAGAATAAATAAATACTCCAACGCCAGTAAAAAAATGAATAATCCATCAGCAAACGCGAATTAAGAGTGACATAATGTAGAAAGTACAAAAGAGTTCTTTAATGTAAGTTCTTGTTTTGTAAACTGTCATGAATATTTCTGTCATTTAATAGTATATTTCGCACCTAGGGCCGGAAATGAGACTTTTCCGGCTCGAAATCGGACTAGAAAAGATTGAAAGCCGGAAAAACATTTTTGCTTATGGTGAGAACGTTATTTTTCGCCACACAGAAAAATAAACAATATATATGAGAATAATTGTTTATTAGGCACTTCCGAGAGCAAAACAGGAAGGTCATAGCTCTAGCAAATCTAAGGTAATCTGAATATCAGGAAATTGTCCAAGTATTTTTATTTTTTATTCTGATTTGTCTAAATAACCTAAAAGATTATGTTCAATTATGTAAGAGGTTGAGTTTATACTTTTTATTCTTCCAAATGACAATAAGATGATATTATTATAAATGTTTTGATTCTTGAATAATAAAAACAAATAATGAAAAGTTTTTGATCAGCTGTGTCTTAGCACACTTGAAATTGGCCAATCTGAATGTCAACGTCAACATGCTTGTTGTCGTTGACTTCGGAATTTTAGGTTAGAGTTCTATCCTACTCACAAAATCGAATTGAATAGTTTATAATATATATCTTATCTGTATTTTATTCATCCAAATAAAATGATAGTATCTTATTGCAGAATACTTATTCAATTCTAGAAGCATAAACTGATTCCGTTTCATAAACCATTTTGTAAACACGTTCACATCAAATCAGAATCAGCTGACTTCAAGGTTATTATACAGCACTAGGGCCGTAAAATTTTACCGGCCTGGTCAGAAAAAATCATTTTCGGCCTCCATATGACGCACAAAAACCAGCTCATTACTCCAAGTGGGGCAAAAACTTTATTACTCTGAACAAGGAAACCATACAAAACATTACCTGCTACGCTATTGGCCGATACTAGGCATGCACTTGGAATATTTCAGCGTGTCTAGTCTCGGCCAATGATAGTAGAGCATATTCAGAAATATGGGTCTAAAAATCCACAGTTAAGCTGGGTTTACTCCAAAGTTATTAACATTTTGTTAATCCTTAACTTAATCCTTATATATCTATTAGATTGAACGGAACTGACAAACACATGATCAACATAATGTGTTTGTCAAGTTCCGTTCAATCTAATAAAATCTATAAGGATCAAGTTATTAACATTTTGTTAATAACTTTGGTGTAAACCCAGCTTTAATCTGTCCTCTTCAGCCACATCAATCCCAAATTAGAAACATTGCCAAGAATAATGAAAAGTGGAGCAATGTACGGAGGCAACAGCAGAACAGTGGGCAGAGATCAATGCAGATGCAGCAGGGTGAAATGAAAGCAGGCTGCTGTGAAACATAAAGCAGAAAAGCACTGCTATGCGCAAAACAGCTCACTAGCCTAATGAGCCACTTGTTTGCAGCATGCAGCCCTTCAACATTTTTCGCAAAAAAATTTTAGAAGGGAAAAATTGCCTAGTCTAGAACCGAGAATTCCATAGAAAACCTTACTCCAATACAAACGACTGTTCAAGCTTTACTGGAAATTATTATAATCTCATACTCATTTAATAATATTTATATTGAATTTAATTAATGTTAGTCATTTTTACATAAATGCCTGTAGTAATAAATTCAACAGTATTACTGTAGGTATTAACATATTTAACGAGCATAAATAAATACTGATAAAATCCTATACTATAAACGAGCAACTTCTGTTTAGATTTTTATATGTTTGTATTTCACCGGATTTCGAAAACGGCTCTAACGATTCTCACGAAATTCAGAACATAGTAGGTTTATAAATAAAGATTCGATTGCACTAGGTCTCATCCCTGGGAAAACTCGCTGAAGGACATTAAAAGGATATTATTATTCATCCTTGGAAAACAGCTGATAATAATTATTTCGTCGTCTGTTGGTGATGAAGTGAGTGAGCGAGCTCATGTGTGTGGAACTGTGTCAAAATTATGACTCAGCTGTGAACTTTTGTAATCATCATCAGGTATTTAGTGCCGTTGCAAAAAAGCCGGGTATTTTTAATACTGATAAATTCTCTGATTTGGTTCACGAGAAATTAATCAGGATTAAAATTAAACCGCTTTTGTGCAACCGGGCCTTGTGAGGGAAATTTTTGCATTCCTCTGGGAATTAATCTCAATTACTGTGATTAGATAGAACATTTCTGTATGAACTATGAATTTTATTATAATTCTTCTTTCTAATACATTTTTATGCTTTTGTACTCCAGAACTCCAGAGCGAATCTCGGTCCCCGATATTATTTTAATAAATTCTTAATCATTTGTTGAAACCTTCTTTATTTACATAGATAACAAAAACTAAGTAAACAACTTATTATAAATCAAACAGTTATCATGTGATTGAATAACATCACATAATATCCAAACAATTACCCCAAAAATCAGCTATTTAAGAGAGTTTTCAGTAAGTACGAAAGAAGTGTTTTACGAGCATTTTTAGAAAACAGCTATTTTAATATAGAAAGTAGTTTTAATTGGAATTACTGTAGTTAAGTATTCAGCAAAGTCAAAGATTTCGATAAAAATATGTAGCCTACCTTACATTATATTTTATCACGTTTTTATATGAATTCTTTACTGTAAA
>NW_024092158.1:0-17346 GCF_014356525.2 Nilaparvata lugens | reverse complement strand
AGACGACGACGACATCATTATAGTAGCTACAACCTGAATAATTCCCGAGACATACTTCTGTACTGAAGTTGTATTAAATTTAATGAAGTTTTCTGATTGGAGTGATGAGTAATGCAAACTCAAGAATGCATTACCATGGAGAGAAGATGACATAGTTGAGACGATACTGTATCATATTGTGCAACTTTTACTTTATCTCAAGCCTATAGTCCACGTAGTTCTTTCCTGTGAAGCTTTATGAAGCTGGTAGTCTCTCATATTGTGCCGTTCATACACTCTTATCAGGTCAAAACAGTAGTAATTGACAATATTCGATAGTAATCGGCTTGAGATAACAGTAAAAGTTGCGACATAAACGCCCTATGCCATGGGATATCTACTTACGCTATTGTTTCTCAATGGTTGAACTCAGTGGAGTAATGGGAGAAAGTTTTGAAATGCATAGGTGACTCATTCACTGACACCATCCCATTCAAGCTATGTGCAGCAAAAAACTGACACTGTTGTACTTTTTACAACAGCGCGACTGCCGGAAGGTTAACCAAATCTGGGAGATTTGCATTTTTCATGAAATTTTCCATGAATGGAAGAAAACATCATGGATTTCTGCAAAAATTAAAATCTCTCAAACTCTTTGAAATGATAGTACTTGAGGAGGGGAACAATAATAATATATGTCATCATATTGGCTAAATTCACCCCTATTCTTGAGCTTTAACCATTTAGCAAGATTGATGTAGAAAGATTTTATGTTTCTCAAGAAGCAATCAGAGAAGTCTTTATTGAAAAGACGGCTTCTCTCATTGGTTCTCGTGAAATTAATCACCGTTAAAATTTAACCGGCTCTTGTGCAACCGGGCCATCTATTGAAAAAATAAATACATAATAAAGAGCACCTTGAGATCTTTGTCATACTGTAACATCCCTATGCGGTTGAATAAATATAAATAAACGCTTCTCAATCAACCAATATAATTCTTCAGCTTTGAGCGAAACACATTATTGGCTATAGCAAATCGCCCCACGCATGATTGTCTACTCTGACGAGACGAATGAATTTGATTGATCAAGCATGCTGTGTATTATGACAGTATCAGTAACAATTCAGAGCAGCTATTATTTACAGTCGAGTATGTACATTATTTGTTAACGTACATTATTCAGTTATTCAATGAGAAAATTCGAGCTGACTGGTGAACGTTTCAAATTGATTATAAGCATGGAATCATGAGTTAATTATTGTGGTTAATTGCAAAATCTTGATTGTGGCCATTCGGAGAATTAACGTCCCGAATTATCATGTCACATCGCTTGGAAGAATAAAAATTATCAGCTCAGTAACTTCGCAGCGCGCTGTACAATAAATTAATCAGATTCTGGAGCTTTATAATTTGTCAATGATGAATCGAATCACGTTACGTGGAATCCCACCATTCAAATTTCCAATAAAATGGTTAATTATAATAAAAGCTCTCTTTCTCTCAAAACAAAGCTTCATAACTATCCCTGTATAGTAGCTGGGGTGCAAATTAGGCTCCGACATTTCTCAGGTCAAGCTTTATCTAGGGTGCAAATTTCAGGCACATCCAGGATACTTGTTGTTTCACGATTTTTTCTCATTTTTTGTGAGAAATTAGAATCGCTCAAACTTCTTGATTTTATGGTATTTGATACGAGAAACACGAATCTGGAATCATATTTGCAAAATTCCTTACCGTTCCGGAGATATGACCAATTGAAAATTTGCATATTTCTTATTTGCAGCTTCATAACTCACTCTGTATAGTAGCTGGGGTGCAAATTTGGCTCCGACATTTCTCTGGTCAAGCTTTATCTAGGGTGCAAATTTCAGCCAAATCTGAGATACTGTATGTATACTGTGGCTGTGCGCTATCTGTCGGCAAAAGTTGTAACAACAATGGCCGCCACAACTACAGCTTTGATGAAGTTCCCGTTTCAAATTTGATTAGTTAATGGGAATATTCGTTGGCTGGTATTTTGAATAACATTGAATAGAAAAATTACATTTTTTTTAGTACAGTGATGAAGTTTGTAATAATTTTAGCATACTAACATGAATTTCATATATTGATTGATCAAATGTCTGGTTGAGGTATTGAATTTAGTTGGTTTAATGACTACTCTATATGCTTCCTCATCTGAGCTTAGACCTTCTAACCTATTTCAAATCAAAGACCTTAAAGAGATATAGACTCACAATGCCTATGCCTTCCCAATGATAGCTCTTACGTGAAATTGAAGTCCGCCATTGGGGTATTTTAGCACGATATAATATTATTATATCTATATATTTGTAATATTATAGATTACAAAGGCATTGGTATTTAATAATCTTATAGGTTGCTCCCTCAATGGCCGATTTCAATTCCAAGTACGACACTAGCGCTGCATTTGTGAGTCTATACATCTTTAAGGTCTTTGAACGTTTTCTACGTAGATATTCAAATGTACGTTTTTAAAATAGAGATGCTTCCTATGTTATAATGGAGTTACTTTTACGCTCTAGGGAGTTTTCTTGTTTTTTCATCCCGAGAGCGAAAAGGTGAATCTTTAGTATTTATTATGTTCCAGGGAGTAAAGTAAGCACTTTAGACAGTAGGTGGAGGAAAAAAAATTTTTTTTTTCAAAATTTTCAAAACACTTTAATATTGTTTTACATGCATATGGTACTCTGCTAATATATGGTAGGTATTAAGACATTGGCAATAGTCCATATTATTTTTTCTGGTAAAGTGCTTTCCATGCGCTAAAATGTTAAATTCAAATTTCTTGCTTCAAGTGTTTGGTCAGAAAATTAGGCAACATGTTATGAAGTGGAGGAAACATAACCTATTTTAATGAATCAAAATCCGGGGAAGGAACAGTTTTGGGCTGTGCCTGTTGATCACAAACCAAATTATTTAAAAAATAATTGTGTATCGTTGAATCAATAAAAGAATAAAACTCTTAATCGAGTGAAAATACCTGTTCTCCTGCCTTTCAAACGACTCCATTACTGCGTTTATTCTTTCTTGCAAGCTCTGCTGTGAGACGAGCTTAGTTCTGCTTGTATGGCACCTGACATGCGTTTAACCATGTTTTTCACATGAAAAATAGGCCTGAACGGTACTGAGGCCCGGTTGCACAAAATCCTGTTAAAACTATTTTAACCGCGATTCAATTCCAAGAGAACCAATCAGAGAAGCCTCCATTTTAAGGCAATCTTCTCTGAAGACTGTCTCTCACAGTGGTTCTCTATGATTGCTAATCTTTTCTCGATGATTTTATCAACTGTATTTAATTGACTGTGATTTTTCTACTTACATGGTCGGTGTTGTAGGTTTCATTGAATTGATACTTTTCAGCACCATTTTGCTTGGAACCAGTTGCAGTTGTTGGCGAATGGCGGCCGTTAAAGGGTGATTCAGAGCAAGTGCCTCCATTATGAATGAGCTGAGTGGAGCCACAGCTGCCTTTAATAAACTCACCACACATTCCAAACGCACCTAAACAGCACCATTAATACATTTCATTTCTATTACCTAGTTAAAAATCACTAAAATTAGTTATAAATCAG
Source organism: Nilaparvata lugens (assembly GCF_014356525.2). Taxonomy (NCBI): domain Eukaryota; kingdom Metazoa; phylum Arthropoda; class Insecta; order Hemiptera; family Delphacidae; genus Nilaparvata; species Nilaparvata lugens. The sequence continues at coordinate 13,769 of NW_024092158.1, read as the reverse complement.
TAAAACTGTAACTTTAACCTTCTAGTCGTGACCCTTGGTCCTGAGGACCTAGACAATTTTTGTTATAATTGTAATTGGGCGGCAGTGCGCGTTACTGTCTACTGTGGTCAATGTAAATTCATGTCAGTAGCCAATCAAACTTGGCCACGTAGAGTGTTAGTGCTCTGTGACTTGTTTTCGTGAAATGTTGCTTCTGGTCCTCAGCACCCAAGGGTCACGACTAACGTTACTTTTTTTATTTCCTTCATATGTACATTTTCAAGCAATAGTGATTGAATTCAAGAAGTGAACATCTACGTTTTGGACAGAGACTTCAAAGAATGTACAAATCCACTTCTATAAACCATATTCAGAGAGGTTTGCTCAAGCGGTCACCCTTTCAACGGGAGTAGCAGACGCATGATTCTCAACTTATCTAAACGTTAGCATCAGTGCGACCACTGAGTCAAACCGCTCACAAATTTCTGTCGATAATTTCATTTAAATGATTATTATGAGGTTCAATTCCGCAATTTAGCATCATATGCTAAGTGAGGTCAACGTTATGATGACAGTAGAGAAATATAAGAGTACAGCGTTGCTGATTCTCTGCCTTGCCACTGCCGTCTATAGAAGATAGTTGATACCGGTATATCTGATCTAATTTAACTGTTAATTCTTGTTTAAAATAACCAGTTATATTCTATTCATCAAGAGAAATATTTTCAATGATTAAAAGAAAATTCTTTATAATTGATATTGAAAGTTTTGTCAATTAATTATATTTCTACATTGTTAGAAAACGATCTGGCAACGTTGTGGAGGTATAAATAGCGCTTTCTGCTTTGTCGAATGATAGACAAGGATAGCAACACCAATGTTAATCAAATACTGTCATTATAACTATAAACTATAGTCCCTATCCCAATTCTCGTAGTTGAGCTTATCAAGGGAACGCGCCAACTAAGCTCCCCGTCAGCCGAGCTCCTTTAAAAACACTTTCGAGGGGATTGGTTGTCGTCTACGGTCCCGAAAACCAGTAACCTCCTAACCAGTAGGGGATTGGCTGTCGGGGAGACTCGTTGACGCCAGCGTGCAAGGGGCTTGGTTGTCGTCAGAGCAGTAAAAGGGTGCACAAGGGGAGATAGGCTTTATAATCGATATAAGAAGCGAGCTCAACATAATCTCCATATGGTAGAAGATTGAAGAGAATCGGCAAAACTGGAAAGATCATGTTGAAAGGACGGAGAGCGACAGGATTCCCAGGGCAGTCATGTCGTATTCATGTGGTTGGGAGGAGAAGTGTGGGCGTATCCCGCAAAAGATGGATGTCATTGGCAGTTTCAAGTCGGAACAGGCAAATAGCCTAATCCTCGTAGGAAGACGACGACGACATCATTATAGTAGCTACAACCTAAATAATTCCCGAGACATACTTCTGTACTGAAGTTGTATTAAATTTAATGAATTTTTCTGATTGGAGTGATGAGTAATGCAAACTCAAGAATGCATTACCATGGAGAGAAGATGACATAGTTGAGACGATACTGTATCATATTGTGCAACTTTTACTTTATCTCAAGCCTATAGTCCACGTAGTTCTTTCCTGTGAAGCTTTATGAAGCTGGTAGTCTCTCATATTGTGCCGTTCATACACTCTTATCAGGTCAAAACAGTAGTAATTGACAATATTCGATAGTAATCGGCTTGAGATAACAGTAAAAGTTGCGACATAAACGCCCTATGCCATGGGATATCTACTTACGCTATTGTTTCTCAATGGTTGAACTCAGTGGAGTAATGGGGAGAAAGTTTTGAAATGCATAGGTGACTCATTCACTGACACCATCCCATTCAAGCTATGTGCAGCAAAAAAACTGACACTGTTGTACTTTTTACAACAGCGCGACTGCCGGAAGGCTAACCAAATCTGGGAGATTTGCATTTTTCATGAAATTTTCCATGAATGGAAGAAAACATCATGGATTTCTGCAAAAATTAAAATCTCTCAAACTCTTTGAAATGATAGTACTTGAGGAGGGGAACAATAATATAATATATGTCATCATATTGGCTAAATTCACCCCTATTCTTGAGCTTTAACCATTTAGCAAGATTGATGTAGAAAGATTTTATGTTTCTCAAGAAGCAATCAGAGAAGTCTTTATTGAAAAGACGGCTTCTCTCATTGGTTCTCGTGAAATTAATCACCGTTAAAATTTAACCGGCTCTTGTGCAACCGGGCCATCTATTGAAAAAATAAATACATAATAAAGAGCACCTTGAGATCTTTGTCATACTGTAACATCCCTATGCGGTTGAATAAATATAAATAAACGCTTCTCAATCAACCAATATAATTCTTCAGCTTTGAGCGAAACACATTATTGGCTATAGCAAATCGCCCCACGCATGATTGTCTACTCTGACGAGACGAATGAATTTGATTGATCAAGCATGCTGTGTATTATGACAGTATCAGTAACAATTCAGAGCAGCTATTATTTACAGTCGAGTATGTACATTATTTGTTAACGTACATTATTCAGTTATTCAATGAGAAAATTCGAGCTGACTGGTGAACGTTTCAAATTGATTATAAGCATGGAATCATGAGTTAATTATTGTGGTTAATTGCAAAATCTTGATTGTGGCCATTCGGAGAATTAACGTCCCGAATTATCATGTCACATCGCTTGGAAGAATAAAAATTATCAGCTCAGTAACTTCGCAGCGCGCTGTACAATAAATTAATCAGATTCTGGAGCTTTATAATTTGTCAATGATGAATCAGTTACGTGGAATCCCACCATTCAAATTTCCAATAAAATGGTTAATTATAATAAAAGCTCTCTTTCTCTCAAAACAAAGCTTCATAACTATCCCTGTATAGTAGCTGGGGGTGCAAATTAGGCTCCGACATTTCTCAGGTCAAGCTTTATCTAGGGTGCAAATTTCAGGCACATCCGGGATACTTGTTGTTTCACGATTTTTCTCATTTTTTGTGAGAAATTAGAATCGCTCAAACTTCTTGATTTTATGGTATTTGATACGAGAAACACGAATCTGGAATCATATTTGCAAAATTCCTTACCGTTCCGGAGATATGACCAATTGAAAATTGCATATTTCTTATTTGCAGCTTCATAACTCACTCTGTATAGTAGCTGGGGGTGCAAATTTGGCTCCGACATTTCTCTGGTCAAGCTTTATCTAGGGTGCAAATTTCAGCCAAATCTGAGATACTTTTTGTTTCAGTGTGTTTCAGTCCAAGTAGTTTCTCAATTTTTTATGAAAATTAATATCGCTCAAACTTTATGATTTTATGGTCTTTGTTGCGAGAAGCACGAATCTGGAATCAGATTTGCAAAATTCCCTACCGTTCAGGAGATATGAACATTTGAAAATTTACAAATTTTATGTTTGCAGCTTAATAACTCATCTTGTATAGTAGCTGGGGGGTGCCAAATTTGGCTCAGACATTTCTAAGGTCAAGCTTTATCTATGGTGCGAGTTCCATCCAAATCTGAGATACTTTTTGTTTCAGTGTGTTTCAGTCCAAGTAGTTTCTCAATTTTTTATGAAAATTAATATCGCTCAAACTTTATGATTTTATGGTCTTTGTTGCGAGAAGCACGAATCTGGAATCAGATTTGCAAAATTCCCTACCGTTCAGGAGATATGAACATTTGAAAATTTACAAATTTTATGTTTGCAGCTTAATAACTCATCTTGTATAGTAGCTGGGGGGTGCCAAATTTGGCTCAGACATTTCTAAGGTCAAGCTTTATCTATGGTGCGAGTTCCATCCAAATCTGAGATACTTTTTGTTTCAGTGTGTTTCAGGATGGTTAGTCCATGGTTTTTCTCACTCTTTTGTGAAAAATTAAAATCGCTTAAACTTCATGATCTTATTTATGGAATATTCGTGATCTTCGTGAAATTTATGTGACGTGCAATATTTTTGTAAGCTTCTGTTATTCTATTTATTTGTTTCATGTACGGTATTTTTACTTTCCTTGCCCTATTACCATAGGTAAGGAAAGTATTGCTTTCCGAAAAAAATTAAGGTACCCCAATTTCCGTATTTCTATACGTTTCAAGGTCCCCTGAGTCAGAAAAAGTGGTTTTTGAGTATTGGTCTGTATGTGTGTGTGTGTGTGGTGTGTGTGTGTGTGTGTGTGTGTATGAGTGTATGTGCGTCTGTGTACACAATATCTCATCTCCCCTTCAACGGAATGACTTGAAATTTGGAACGTAAGGTCCTTACACTATAAGGATCCGACACGATCAATTTCGATCAAATTCAATCCAAGATGGCGGCTAAAATGGCGAAAATGTTGTCGAAAACAGGGTTTTTCGCGATTTTCTCGAAAACGGCTCCAACGATTTTGATCAAATTCATACCTGGAATAGTCATTGATGGGCTCTATCAACTGCAACAAGTCCCATATCTGTAAACATTTCAGGAGCTCCGCCCCATCTATGCAAAATTAGATTTTAGATTCTCAATTATCAGCCTCCATATACAATTTAAACAAAAAATTCCAAGTGGAAAAGATTGAGCATGAAAATCTCTGCAATTAATGTCCAGTAACATTTCCACCTAAAATTGAAAATAAGCTTGAAATTCGAGAAAATGTGATTAAATTGCAAACTGTTGGTTCTATTAAATCATTCACTACGAAGAGATAGCAGACCTCGTGTGTTTCCAGCGTTATTACCTATCACCAGCTGTCTCAAATCTTTGAATAGTAGACTTGAGATGCGCGAGAACACTAGCGTCAGGTGATCAATTTTCATAACGGCAAGGAAAGTTGTGTGAGTGCGCCACACCAGATTTTTCAATACCTGTTGACATGGCCAGTTGTAGAGTGTTTTGGCTTAATAAAATTGAATTTGTTAACATACACATTATTCAGTTATCCAATGAGAAAATTCGAGCTGACTGGTGTACGTTTCAAATTGATAATAAGCATGGAATCATGAATTATTACTGTGGTTAATTTTAAAATCTTGATTGTGGCCATTCGGACTAATAACGTCCCGAATAATACATGTCACATCGCTTGGAAGAATAGAATTATCAGCTCAGTTACGTTACTCCGCAGCGCGCTGTACAATTAATTAATTAGATTCTGGAGATTTTTTTAATCTGTTAATAATGAACCAGTTGATTCATTAACCCATTCAAGTTTTCAATAAACTACTTACAGTAATTAATAAGCTCTCTCCCTAATACAGTAAGTTTAGCTAATTTTATCAAGCACTAGCTTACCCGGCGAACTTTGTACCGCCAGAAAGTCAATGTATCTCATGTCACACTTGACTTTACTTGATGAATCATGAAATTTATCTGACAGTCAATATTTTCATCTACATATCAATACGGACTTCCTATGTGCTTAGTCATGCAGCTTTTATTATTTCGACATTGCAACATATTCTCGATCAATTGGAAGTAATATCTATCAGTAAAGTGCTGAATTGAAAAAATAGATACCGGTAGGTCAAATCATTGTTTCAAAGATGAATTCAATGTTGATTGTCAATAGATGGTCCAGCAAATATGCGATGTACGATGAATTACACAGAATTCCATATTCTTCCCATCTTCAATTTTAGGATGAATATATAAATAAGCTTAGCTAAATAAAAAAAAAATCAATTTAGTCTGTCATTATCTTCAGTAATTAATGATCGCAATATGAACAACTCTCTTTCATGAGTTGAATAATCATTTTCCAGTTTCTCAATGATAGGGGAGTGATAATTATTTGTATAGCTTTTATAGGTCTTCTAAGGAACGATTATCTACAGCTGGTACCAATCGACTAGGGTATACTAACTTCAACTCCAAACCACAGTTTTAATACCAGTACACAATTGATCACAGGGTGACGTGTTTATTATACAGCTGTAGCTGGTAACTTTAAATGCTAAATTATAAGTGGCCACTCGGCCTAGAATTTCAAAAACATAGGTCTGTTAAATGAATTAATTAAGTTTGTAGTGTTAATGTTTTTGACAACGTTCTAAGTCTATTGAATTAATTATTATTAGTCCCCCTATTAAAATTTCTGGTCAGAAACCATATCCCCAATACTCACACAACATATTCCCAAAGTTTCATGCCGTTGTGTCAAGTAGTTTTCGAGTCTATAGGGAACAAACAAACTAACATTCATTTTCATATATAGAGACTAGCAGAGGTAACCCGTGCTCTGCAATGGTCTAATCGCATTGTTCAAGCTGGTGACAAATCATCCACTGACTGCAGATTTTGGTGTGAACATTACTACCTCATTATATAGCTCGCGTCCGCGGCGGTAGCGAAGTCAAAAAACTCGCCTTCCATGTTATTAAGTTGTGCAGGTCACACCGAGCTCGCTACCGCGGAGGTAGTACCTCGGCGGTAGTTTCACTTCGCGAGCCAGGCAAAGTTTTGAAATGTCTCCTAGTGGGAGTACCGCTAGCGGTAGTGAGCTCAGTCTGACCTGGCCAATCTAATAACATGGAAAGCAAACTCCAGAACTTCGCAATCGGTAGCGCATGCGCAGAATACCGAGACTCACTCTGGTTGCCGGCCTTCCCCCACTTCTAGAGAACCAGCCTCATCAAAACAAGAACAAAACCAAACTACCGCTGGCGGACGTTTTTTAGTGTGAACTGCTTCCAGAAAAAGTACCTCCGCGGGAGCGAGCTCGCTACCGCCAGCAGGCGTTGGTGTGACCTGCCCTCAAGTGTCTCGCAAAAATAGGACAGGTTCTTTTTTGGAGCGACACTACTTTCTGCAGCATGTCATAAAAATAATAGAAAATGTCTATAGAAAGGTATTTCTACAGACGGTTGCTAGTGGAGCTATCTAAGTTTGTTATCTTAGGCGGGCTACACACTGGTGTCTTAGACATGATATCTACAACAAATATCGTGCCCGAGGCATGTCTCATATGAATCCAACCTGTTTTGTAAAATCAGAGCTTAGGCCTACACACTGCTTGCGACAGATGTTCAAGGCATCGCCTGTGTATCGGACAGATGTCGCACGCAACCGGTTGGCCGGTGTCCATTGTTCAGTGCACTAGACTGACAATAATCGAAAATCACATTCATGACAGCAAAATTGAAAGCTAAGGAGACAATCGAGAAATTGACTATCTTGAGCTTTGATGAGTATAGATTCACGTGTAGTGTATGACAAAAGAGAAGACCAAATTCTTTAACCACACTCAAAAGTTCAGGTTGTGATGGCTAGGAGTCTATGTAGGATAGATAGATAGATAGATAGATAGCCTGATAGATAAAGATAGATAAAGAATTTATTTTTCACTTCAAAAAACAATACAAAATAATATCAAATTAAATACAATATCATTCGTCACCAATCAATACCATAGTTCATAATAATCCGAAAATTCTTAGGCATAGCCGAAGCCGTCAGCCGGAGTTGATAGTTATTTTATCTATATCTCATCCTTATCTTCTAGTTTTTGTCAAAGTTCTCACAGTAGGCTACAGAGTGAACGGGCTACACAATGTCATGCGATAGCACTCAATCAACTTTATAAGGCAACTGGGAAGTTAGCACTAAATATCAGTCACTCATAGCACAGTAGTCCGTCTATGCTTGGAATCTTATCATTTTCAGTTCATTTGAGAAACCTGAATCATTATTATAGGCCTAGAGATGAACTACACATTGATACAAAGTAAATTATTCTTACTTATTAATCGAACATACAAATAATTCTTTATGAAATGAAGTGATACAATGATAATTTGAACTCATTTGAACAATAAATAATCATCTTCAATTAAACCGATGAACTCAATCATACATGTCCAGAGCTATATGAACAGTTTTCGGTTTGGGAACAATATTTACAATGACATATTTATTTTCTATAATCCACAAGTATTATTAGAGTACAGCTATTTTTAGAAATTAAATTCATCCACAAGGAGCTTTCTATATCTCAATTTTACATTCACATATCCCGCTAGACTTTTCCAGTTTTTACCATTTAAATACTCTTGGACCATTTCATCCGTTATCACCGAGCTTCCAAACCATTTTACTCGGTACTCTGATAGCACCTTACATTTTCCTATAAAATGATAAATGTCTTCAATTTCTTGACTATTACATAGTGAACAAATATAGCTGTTTTCCCCCCTATCTACTCTAAAATTCAAGGGTAATAATGATCCTCTCGCTCTGAAAATTATGCTAATCATCCTTCTTTCTATTTGAGTCGTTTAAATAATCTTTCATAACTGCGTTATTGGTTCTTAACGTATAATATATTTGATGAAACTGAGAATTTGAAGCTTTCTCCCACCAAGTTCCCAGTACATTACGGCGAATTTTATCAATTATATTGTCGCACGTCATCCCCCACCGATCTGGCTGAGTTATAGGGTCCACCCATCCCTCATTAAATTGATTAAATAATTGTTTCCATTCACTACACCAGCCACTATTACTCTGTACCACTAAGCTTGTTAATATTTTAGGGAATCTATGGTCAGGTAATGCAAGTGCTTTTAATATGTATTTGAAATGCATTTTTAGGGTCTGTAGCCACATAATATCCCTCCCGCTTTCTAAATATAGAATATAGTTGGGCTTATTCTGCGGTAACCCGAACATTCGTTTCATGAAAAATCTATTGAAACATTCTACATCCTCCCTACGTTGATACCCCTACACCTGACAGCATACGTGATAGTTGTTCTACTCACTGTCTCAAAAACTTGCCATTTAGTAGATAACGGTACATCTTCGCTGCCTATAAACTTCCGCCATAAACTATTAATACCGTATCTTACTTGAAAAATGTTTGCTGAGGGACAAAGTGGGAGTGAACGTAACCCCTAGATATTATACTCATTTACAATTTGAATGGGATCCTCACCATAGTACCATTTTTCATTTCGACTTAATCTACCTCCTTTCCTAAAAACCATAATCTTAGATTTATCTTTGTTTAATACTAAGTTCCATCGATAACAGTACTGTTGCAGCCTATTTATCATACTTTGTAACTCCCTAATATTATCAGAAAATATCACTAAATCATCTGCATAAAGAAGGGAATTAATTTTAGAGTTCCCCACCCTCAATCCTCCACCTACACATTCACAAATATCATGCGTGAATATCGAGAACAAAATTGGAGAGAGTAGGCAGCCCTGTTTTAATCCGCTCTCAAATCTAATACTCCTTGTTAACCCGTTGATATGATAATCATATGTCATAAATCAGTTGTTTGAATTATTCTAAATCATCAGAAAGTTTGTTATTTTATCTCAGTTTATTTTAGTCAATAAAAGCCATTATTCTAGCTCTTCAATGGTCTCTATTTATTACAATTTTATTGACTAAAATAAGTACCGGTAATCAAAATGCCAAAGAGGAAAACCCGGGATCGAAATAATGTTGAATCTCCATCACGGAATCAGGATAAGCCTACCGAATTATCTCGAAATGAACCCGTTGATACATCTTTCAACTCGGAATTAATTGGGAAAATTCTCAAACCAAAATGTCTAAGTGTGGATCCAGATTCTCCTAGTGCACCAATGGAATGGAGACACTGGAAAAGAATGCTGGATGCCTACTTGAAAGGAAACTATTACACTGAAGATACGAAATTGGATATCTTAGTTACCTTGCTGTCAGCTGAAAATTACAAATTGATAATAGATTGTACTACATTCGAGGAAAGTATCTCCATCCTTGAAGGCATATTTATCAAGAAGAAAAGCGAAATCTTTACAAGGTACCTTCTCTCTATAAGAAAACAAAAACAAGGTGAGTCCATCGATAATTTTTTCCTAAAACTGAAAGAACTCAGCCTAGAATGTAATTTTACAGCGATCTCTGCTACAGAGAATCGAGAGGAGCACATAAAAGAAGCATTGATTGCAGGTTTATATTCATCCGAAATCCGCCAACGAATTTTAGAAAGCCCAGATATGTCTTTGCATGAAACTCTTAATCGTGCAAGAGCTTTTGAGTCTGCAAAAGATCAATCACAATGCTACAATAAATCTAATCCTCCATTTGAGCTTAATGCTTGCAAAGATACAGAAAATGCATCAAATCTAATTCCTAATCAAAAAGACACTTCAGACTCCTCATTATCAGCTGTTAGTATTAGTGGACAAGCATGCTTTTTTGTGGCAACAAAAAACATTCTCGACTATTTTGCCCAGCTAAAAACGAATTCTGCAAGAAGTGTGGTAAGAAGGGACACTTTGCTCGGGTATGTAACTCAAAATCTTCCGTATTAGAGAAAAAAAGAGAGTTTAGTAATTCGATATTACTAACACCTTCAGTGCAAGCCGAAAAATGTCTTTCAAAGGTTATTATTCCTATTACCATAAACGGAACTGAAAGTCAAGCACTGATCGATACTGGAGCAACTGGCAACTTTATTGACGATACCTATGCAAAAAAACTGAATTTAGAAGTTATACCAGAGATAGGAAAAGTAACTTTAGGCTCAAAACGCTTCACACCACAAATCCGAGGCAAAGTTAACGTGAATTTAACAGTTCAGGGAGAAAGTTATACAAACACAACCTTAATGCTTATGCAAGACCTCTGTGAAAATATTATTCTTGGGCACGAATTTATGAACAATTTCTCCAGTATAGAAATACCATTTGGAGGTAATAAGCCACCTCTTACTATTTGCGGAATAACTCAAGCAAAAATTCCTCCTTGCTCCCTTTTTCAACATCTAAAACCCAATTGTCAACCAATTACAACCAAATCTCGCAAATTATCAAAAGATGATGAAGATTTCATTTCCAATGAAATTCAACAATTACTGGAAGATGGCATCATAGAAGAAAGCCACACACCTTGGCGTGCCCAAGCATTTGTTGTTAAACCCGATAACCGAAAAAAAGGATGGTTATAGATTATTCTAGAACTATAAACAAATTCACTGAATTGGACGCCTATCCCATTCCAAATATGGAAGATTTAGTTCGCAAAGTAGCTCAGTATTCCTGGTATAGTACTGTAGATCTGAAATCCGCATATCACCAAGTACCAATCTTACTTGAAGAAAGGCAATACACAGGATTTGAAGCATGTGGGAAACTTTATCAGTTCTGTCGTATTCCTTTTGGTGTCACTAATGGTGTTTCAGCTTTTCAAAGAGTAATTGATTCACTCATACAAAAAGAGAAATTATTTGATACCTATGCTTATTTAGATGACGTCATAATTTGTGGAAATTCAAAAGAAGAACATGACACTAATCTTGCAGCAGCTTCAAATAACTCACTTACTATAAACAAGGAGAAGAGTAAATTCTGTCAAAAGGAGATACGTTTCCTAGGATTTTTAGTTGGAAACAAATCATTACGTCCAGATCCCGAACGCCTTGAGCCTCTACTTAATATGCCCCCACCTCCTAATCCCAAAACTCTTCAGAGAACTGTGGGCCTCTTCGCACATTACTCTCGATGGATACAAAATTTTTCAAGTAAAATTCATGCCTTGGCACACTGTACGCTCTTCCCTCTTCAAGGAAAGGCCCTTGCAGCTTTTGAAGATCTTAAAAAAGAGGTAGCTGCAGCTGTAATACATGTTTTTGATGAAGGAGGCATTCTCACTGTAGAGACTGATGCCTCAGATTTCTGCATAGCAGCAACACTATCTTACAATGAACGTCCTGTTGCATACTTTTCACGAATGCTAAACGAAAGTGAAAAACGACACTCATCAGTTGAAAAAGAGGCATATGCCATTGTAGAATCTATTAGGAAGTGGCGTCATTACTTATCTGGTCGTTTCTTTCAACTTATTACTGATCAAAAATCTGTTTCATTCATGTTCAATAGCACGGCAAGAGGCAAGGTGAAGAACGAAAAAATCATGAGGTGGCGCCTTGAGCTATCTCAATACACCTATGAAATCATTTACCGACCTGGAAAGAGAACATAACTGCTGACGCTCTTTCTCGAGCATGTGTGATAATGGGATGTATCACATCAAAACAAGACTTGATAAAATATCATCAAGACCTCTGCCACCCCGGCATCACAAGATTTTTTCACTGGACTAAAGCTCATAACCTTCCATACTCGGTAGATGACATCAGAGAAGTCTGCATGGAATGCAAGATCTGCTCAGAGCTGAAGCCAAGATTCAACTGTTTCAAAGGAAAATTGATAAAAGCAACTCGGCCTTTTGAAAGGATCAACATTGACTTCAAAGGACCCCTGCCATCATCAACTAGAAACAAGTACATCCTCACTATTGTGGATGAATATTCGAGATTTCCCTTTGCCTATCCCTGTCGAGACATGTCATCAGAAACAGTAATTCAAAATCTCAATGACTTATTCACCACATACGGCTATCCTTCATACATACACACTGATAGAGGGACCAGTTTTCTATCAAAAGATGTCAAAGATTACTTAATGTCCAAGGTGTAGCTACCAGTTCCACAACACCTTACAACCCTCAAGGTAATGGACAGGTGGAACGCTACAATGGAATAATTTGGAAGACAATCCGTTTAGCCCTACGGTCCAGGAACATGGATACTTCTCACTGGGAAAAGGTACTCTTAGAATCACTAAGCAGCATTCGCTCGCTTCTCTGCACGACCATCAATTGCACACCTCACGAGCGAATGTTCATTCATCCTCGTAATCCCACGTCTATGACAAACTTGCCATCCTGGCTGATCAACGCCAAGGAGGCATGGATGAAGACCTTTGTAAGACGCAGTAAGCATGATCCTGAAGTTGAAAAGGTAGAAATTATTCATTTGAACCCTCATGTCGCTCAAGTAAGACTTTCTGATGGAAGAGAAGTTTCTGTCAACATTCGTAGATTGGCCCCGGTAGGTTCCACCACTGGGAGGGAAGAATGATATGATAATCATATATCATAAATCAGTTGTTTGAATTATTCTAAATCATCAGAAAGTTTGTTATTTTATCTCAGTTTATTTTAGTCAATAAAAGCCATTATTCTAGCTCTTCAATGGTCTCTATTTATTACACCCGTTTTCACACCATACAGAGGAGGACGCGTTTCTATATAAAGCTCTAATCATTCCTACGAATTTACTGGAGATTCCTATCTCAAGAAGTCTATAGAACAGTGCTTCTCTGTCTATAAAGTCATAAGCAGCTTGGAAGTCAATGAAAAAACAGTATATTTTTTTACGCTGTACAGTAATGAAATATTTTATCAAGCTATGCAGGACAAAAATGTTATCCACGGCAGAATACCCTACTCTAAAACCCGCCTGATTCTCGGAGATAATTTTTCTCATTCTAACCCAATCCTCCAATCTTTTTAATAGTATTCCTATAATAGTATTCAAATACTTTATAAACGGAATTTGTGAACGATATGGCTCTATAGTTATTAGGATTCTTGGTGTCAAATTTTTTTATGTGAGGGAAATATTATTGATTTATTAAAAGACTCAGGGGACGTACACTCATCATAAGTTCTGTTGAAAAATACATACAACAACTCCTTGAATTCTAATGGTGCTTTTTTGTAAAATTCAGGAGGGATCCTATCCTCTCCTGGCGCTTTTCCGTTTTTAAGCCTTTTCAGGGATATATCTATCTCATCATAACTAGTTATCCTATCAAGCGCATCACTATTGATAAGTGGTTCAGCATACATTATTGGTCTACTTGATCTTTCAGGTTTGTATAACCGTTTAAAATGATACATCCACTCATCTGCACTAATATTAGGATTTTTTTGACTGAATTCCTTTCAGTTTGCGTAC
>NW_024092157.1:0-18230 GCF_014356525.2 Nilaparvata lugens | reverse complement strand
ATTAGATAAAGATCATTTTAGCATAAAAGGATACAGTATTCTGCCTTGGCATTCCAATTGAACACTTTAGCACTAAAACTAATCATTTGGCTTTCTCTGCGTTGCAGTCTTCTTACCAATGCAACGTTGAGCAGCTGGATTGCTTCCACGTTCACATGCTGATAAAGTCTTTCTCATGTTCATCTGCAAATCTTGGATTTCACTGATGACTGTCACCACTCCCAGGTCGCGGTGGAGATCAGAGTTCCTGATGTACCAAGGAGCGCTACACAACTTCTGAGTACTTTGTTCTGGAAGCACTGGATGATGTCGATATTGGATGGTCGGGTGCAGCCCCAGAGTTGAATTCTGTAGGTTCACACCGGCTTGAGAATCTGCTTGTAGAGAAGCAATTTGCTTAATTGACAACTTTGATGTCCTCCCAAGTAGCCAGTACATTTTCTTGAATTTTATGCAAGTTGTTTCGCTTTCTTCTTCACATGCTCCTTCCATCTACGCTTTGCAACCAGCGTCATGCCCAGATACTTTGCAGTGTTGGAGTAGGGTACAATATTCCATTGAGTGTTGAGGGGATATTTGAACTCTTCTGTTGTAAAGTTGATTGAACTGATTTTGCTTCATTCAATTTTATAAGCCAGTGTTTGTCCAAACATTGATTCTGTTGACTGCCACCGGCAATTTCTCTGTAGAAACTTCAACAGTCCACCACTGATAAAACTGCTGTGTCATCAGCAAATGTTGCTACAGTTACATTTTCGGGTTGAGGTATATCATATGTATATAAAGGACAGGAGGGGACCCAGCACACTTCCTTGAGGAACTCCAGCCCTGATTTGTCTAAGAGATGGAAAAGCATCATTTGTTTTATCCTGAAATAACGGTATTGAAGATATGATGTCAGTATCAGACTGTATTCGTTGGTAAGAATGGTTCATTTTGTAGCACAATCCTGAATGCCATACTTTGTCAAAAGCCTGTGCTACATCAAGGAAAATTGCAGAGTAAACTTTTTTTCTCCAATGTATTTTCAATAATATTTGTTATTTGTGCACCTGATCTATTGTACCATGTTTATCTTGAAATCCGAATTGATGGTTGGTATTAATCCATTATCGTCCAGATAAGGCTTTAATCTTCTCAGTAGAAGTTTCTCAAATAATTTTGATATTACTGGCAGTAGGAAATGGCTTATACGAGGTTACATCATGTGTGGCTTTCCAGGTTCTGTATCATGATGACATCGGCTACCTCCAGAAACTTGGCACATATTTCAATCGGAATGAAGCGTTGAAGAGATGGCAGAATAGTTGGAGGAGAAGAATGGTGATACCGATTCTCTGCATTAATTAATGATATTTCAAATTAATTTATTATTGTATTTTCTCTATCTTTGAATTCCAAGGAGAGAAAATACTCACACAAAGTGTTTACACACCAACACACACAAACACAAAATTGAATACTAGTCAATGTTGTTATGTCTGAAAACAAAAAAACAAATAGAATGTACACTGTCAATTTTGTTTGAACTTTTGCACCACCTTACTACTAACTTAGGGTGAATGTAATGGAAATCATATCAATACTTGGACCGGGTGACACCGAGCGCGTACGCGTGTGCCCGCTTATGGCGGGAAAAGATTTTGAGGTTATGTTGTGCGGGAAAAAATCTAGTTTGAGGTTAGAAAAGAAAAAAGGAGGGAAATTTGTGGCAGGAAATTTTGAGGTCAAGTGACGTCACTGATCAGCTTATGACGTCACAAACCAGCTGTCACGTGACGTCACAGCTCAGCTGAGGGGAAGGGGGGGATGACGCCGTGGGGGAGGGGTATTGTGGGCATGATATCGATTGATTCATTTCTGTCATAATTACCCTACTAGTATCAACTAGCAAATGGTTATTTTACATGGAGCTAGTTTACTATCAACTAGCAAATGGATTATCATACATGGAGCTAGTTTAATATCAACTAGCAAATGGATTATTTTATTTCTTCTAGCTTAATCAATAAACTATACCTTGATCAAGAATGATTCCGAGCATCTTCGTTATCGCTTGTTTACGTCTTACAAACTAAAAAAGTATTCTTATCTTGGTGAAAGAAAGTTTTGAGTATTAATCAATTTTTTCTCTTTTGCTTCAAAAATCCTTTCTTCAAATCTATTATTATACTGTACTGTCATCAATTTTGTTTTTTTTATTTTTTTAAGAATTCCTGTATTCAATTGATATTATATATTTTTCCCCTCTTTTTTATTTTATTTTCACGTCTGGTTGGACGGCTTGCCGGTGTTTGGGTCTTTTGCTGCTCTTTTTTCTTTTCTTATGATTGAGAAATGCTGAGAATATTAGATATTCCACCATTAATGCACAGAGTGTTCAGAATTAAGAATTTTTGTAGTAATTTATTGAAAGCGGAGGGCTTGGAGGGGCAGTGATGCGAATCAACAAATTTTACTGTAATCCAACAAAATATTAGAAGTTATAGAAGAAACATTGACGATTCCTTGTATTATTGCAGAACTTGGCCTATCGTTTCACATGCATAATACTTACGGAAGCTTGGCTGAACGATGAGAGCGATTTTGATGGAATTCCCGGTTATATTTGTACAGGTCATTTAACATCTTAATCAGAGTGATGGAGTTGTCGTTTACATAGACCATGAAATATCTGCATCGTGCTGCGGTTTCAATTGGGAGGTTTAGCCACATGTCTCTCCCTCACTTTTGACTGGGCTGGTGTCCGTGTGAAATTCTGGCAATTTATCGCAGCCCCAACTCAATCTTTATATTTTTTGTAGAATCTATAGAGTCATACCTTAATGAACAGGTAAATAACAATAGGTGTTTAAAAATATTTCTGGCGATATAATTGCAACCTTTTGAATCTTAATCCTCATACACTGGAAGGAAAGTACCTGGATGTAATGAACGAGGCGGGCCTTGTGTCTTGTGTCGACCAGGTGACCAGACGGCCAGCAACACTTGCATTGATCATTACTTTGTCAGACTACCGCCCTCTTTGATGTAGCAACAAGTGTACTCCAAACTGCAATTTATTACTGCCTTATGCCATATGCATGAAATTAACAACTCAAAAATTTGTCAAACCACTGTAAAAGAAGAATATTTTCAAAAATAGATGGAACGGTGTTAAGAATTCTTGTCTCGACAGAATTGGGACGATGTACTGATGAAAATAATATCAATCTTTCAACTCATTTATCCATTGATACTATCCAGACTATTCTCCTTAATCAGACATCAAAAATAAAATATCATCTAAAAATACAAAAATAAAACCATGGATTTCCAGAGGTTTGGGTGAACCTATCTCCACCATGTAAATTAAAGAAAAAACTCAACAGACAACCTTACTGTCTTGCTTTAAAAAACGAATTCATACAATACAGGAACCTCCTACACTCAAAAATAAGCGAGCTAAATATGATTATTATAAGAATAAAGTTGATGAAGTATCAGACAATTCACAAAAGTTCTGGCCCGTTGTGAGAGAAATTGTGGAAAGCTACGCACATCAACCTTCCCAATTGGAGATTTGCTAAAACTGGAAATTCAGCACAAATCCAATCAATGTCAATGATCTTTGTAATAGTTTAATAAATATTTCACTGCTGTTGGAGCTTCATTATCTCGATCCTAAGCCCGGTTGGTGAACCAGAAATTAATGATCACGAATATGGAGTTAACACAGTATTTAGTTAAGGATGTTACCAAAGAGGAACTTAAGGTGGTAGTAACAGTCTCAAAGGAAAGAGTGCCCCTGGGCATGACCTCATACCCACAAGAATATTCAAAGAAATCATAGATTCACTAATTAACCCTATCATCAACTAATAAATCTGAGCATTCATGCAGGTCAATTTCCAGAAAAATTAAAATTTCAAAAATCATTCCAATTACAAATCAGGGCCAAAAACGAACTAACTAACTACCGACCTATTTCTCTTCTTGCTACTTTGTCCAAAATAATGAAAAGTGCGTTAAAATACAGTTGACAAAATATTTAACAAAAAATAACATCTTAGCAAAAAATCAATATGGTTTTCAAAAATCTAAAAATACTGACGATGCCCTATTTGAAGTAACTAAATATATAACAGAGTCAATTAAATTGAAAAATAAGCTATTATCACATTCCTGGACCTGGCCAAGGCCTTCGATTCCAGTTGATAGAGATAAGCTATTGCATAAACTTGAGGACATTGGAGTCAAAAATACCGCGTTGCAATGGTTTAGGAGTTATCTCTCAGAGCGCCAGCAATTTGTTCAAATTGAAGGAAAATCTAGTGAAATGGACAATATTGACTGGAGTAATTCAGGGAAGCACTCTGAATCCAGCATTGTTCCTGGAATATATTAATAATATTTCCCAATTGAAACAACAAGTAAAAATATCTCTTTGCTGATGACACTGCTGTAATTCTGTAGGTAGAGAATGGGTGGAAGTTATAGAAATGCCACAAATGATCTCGCTGGGAATAAAAAATTGGTTTGACACAATAGTTCAACAGTAAATCTGAGTAAAACAAAGTATTGCCTATAGTGACCAGGAACCAATCTGATCCAGGTTCTAGGCAAGTAAAATTGCATTCCTGTAGGGATATAGATCTACTGCATGTGCATGTGGGACAATCAAGAGAGTCGACCAATATAAATACTTAGGGGTTATTTTTGACAATCATCTGAGTTGGGTCCCTCATGTACAGAATTTGAAACAGAGTGTTAGGAGGTTGCTTTATGGTCTGTCTCAACTCAGTAATGTACTAGACATCAGGTTGTGTAGGAGGATTTATCATGCCTACGTGCAATCAGTGTTGCAGTATGGCATAATAGCATGGGGAGGGGTATCATCCACATGCCTGGAGCCACTGGCCGTTACCCAACGTACAATCATGAAGACCATCCTGAAAAAAGAACTCAGGTACCCCACGTCGCTGCTTTTCTCGGACTTCCCTGTGTTAAATTTAAGCTATTTATTAAAACAATTCTTACATATATTAGGAAACATAAAATAGAACTTCTTGCCAACATACAGCACAATTACCATACTAGACTAAGAAATAACCATGGCTATTCTATCCCCAGATTAATGCATGGAATAGAACTTAATTCACCGTTTTACTTAGCTCAAATTATCTATAGGAATTTGCTGGAAGACATGAGGGAGGCCAAGGGTTGCAGCGATGTGGTGTATAAAAGGAGGTTGGTGGGGTGGCTCTTTGGCTTGGGCTGGAATGGAGCTGAACAACTTCTTCTTTCACCCTACACATAGCATCCCAGCATTGATTATATACTAATATTACATTTGCATCACCGCTTGTCTTGATCCCTTTGCTCTTTCACTTTTCTGTATCACACTTTTATGATCACTCTGCGCTAACAAACAAAAACAAATGTTTTGTCTTTTTTTCTCCTCTGATGTAGACAAAATGATATCTTATTAATTAAGTAGTGTTGTAGTATATTATTATTTGATGAGATACATATTACTCTCACTTGATAAGAACTCTCCCTCACCCACAGACGACAGTCTTTTTGGGGGATTCACTCTATATATGATTATGGTAATAGTGATAATATGTAAAAAAAATCTCTAATAACCTGTTTGAAATATGTAAAAACAATGGAATGTATGCACTTTACATAATCTTTTAATGTACCAAATGTGGAAATAAACTGATTCGATTTGATTTGATTTGATTCTACATGGAGCTAGTTTACTATCAACTAGCAAATGGATTATTTTACATGGAGCTGGTTTACTATCGAACTAGCAAATGGATTATTTAACATGGAGCTAGTTTAATATCAACTAGCAAATAGATTATTCTACATGGAGCTTGTGTACTATGTGTACTGAGCTTGTTCACTAATGTGTTGATCTCGAATAGAATATCGTCTTACACTGGAACTTCAACGGTGATATTCAACAATTCCAGTAGTGTTATGCAAAGGCATCACTTCACGAGACATGGCCTGCACTACGGAAAGAAAGGAAAGCATTCACTTGGAAAATCTTTCTGTAATATTGTGGCAAATCATGGACTCTTGAAACATGCTCCTCCCATGCCAATGGAAATTCATAACAGTGTTGATGAGGACGTGATAGTCCGCGACCCTGACTGCTTGACTCCAGCTTCAACCCCATTGGCTGTAGAACATTCCATCATTGATCGTGATGGAACACCTCCCAGTGTTCGACTTGGAGAGTTGAATTTCCACCGAGTGAGCGACGATCTCCAAACTCCTACATCCAGAGTTTACTCAAGAACTGTTAATTCTTCCAATCCTGATACTAGATCAAATAATGAGAATAGTTTTTTAGGTCTCTCTCAGTTCCTATCAATGAACAATTCCATTCAAATGATCTTAATGATCTTGATTCTCCTACTGTCTCCTTATTCTTTTGCAATGTACAGTGTCTAGGTAATAAAGTAAATGAAATAAATGTAATGAATAGTATCAATGATAATAATTATGATATTCTCTGCTTAACTGAGCATTGGTTGAAAGAGAATCATTTGGAACTGGTCAATATAGATGGTTTTGTGATGATCTCTGTATGTGTTTATCTGAATACACGTTACTTTCCCTACGAAACTATTGACGGGGATGATTCTTGTATCTATAACATGTACACACAATTCAATGGAAGCTATAATCACGGAGGTACACGTGCGGGAATTCCACTCCAACCAAAGTCTGCTCTACAAAAGTTGCCGTTATTTGTTTTCGATTGTTCATGACAGACAGAAACGCTGAAAACCGGGAGTGTGGACATAAGAGTTGATTTTGAAGCAAGTGAAAATATACCAGAATCTACACGTGCCTATTGTCTCATGATCTACAATGTAATTAAGGAATACCGTCCCTTAACTGGAACAGTTCATTCGACCTGATGATGAAAAAAAAAGGAAAAAACAGTAATAAGATTATTAAAAAATAACAACATTTGTATGTTACTAAAGTATTTATGGGACATAGACACTGATGCTCTCTAAACATAATGGTAAATGAAAATCTTTTGTTAAATCTATACGCTGTTGTTTATCAAACAATATGTGATCGGCATCTTTTTCTCCTTCTTCTTGAAAGTCAAGATTTTACAATGCTGTAACATCTCCACATGTCAACTGTTCAGCTGCAATCATGTTCATGAGGTCTTTAATATCGAGTCTTTTGCATATAGCATACAATTTAGAAAGAATGCCATTGGTGCTGCTGTTGCTAGTTGTATGTTGTAATTCACGATTTTCACCATATTATAAAATCTGAGATTGCATTGATTTGGGTATGCTGCTCGAATCTGCTCCATAGAAAATTCCATTTATGATAGCCTCTTTGGATAAAGTTAGTAAAGAGAGTGATGATTTTAGCTCGTTTAAACCCATATCTTTTTTTAATATGTTTGGCATGTGTCTTCTCTTAGAGGAGAACATCTGCAAAACAGAAAAAACAAAATATGTTTGTATGTGTGTGTCTCTCTCTCAATATAAAAAGAGGTTGTTTTTTTAGATTTTTTTTCACTTTGAAATCATTTTAATGAGAAAGAAGAAGGAGAAGATACAAAAATAATATGATATAGTAGTAGAGTTGTGAAACATACCTTTGAATTTTGTTAACAAAGAACAGATATGTTTGTGTGTGTGTGTGTGTGTGTGTGTGTGTGTGTGTGTGTGTGTGTAGAATATCACAACAATATCTCTCTCTCTGCATGTGTGTGCTGACAAAGTCACCACTTTCAATTGTTATTTCTCAATCAATATAATGGGTGCGCACACAAAAAGCTGCCTGTTGTTTAGAGAGTGAGAAGTGTACTGTTTGAGTTTTCAGGCAGCAATAAACATTCTGGTCAAATTGAAACTGTTTTTATGACGTTTAAGAACAGAAGAAGTGCGGGGTGGAGGTAAGTCTCAACAGAAGTGGGGGGCGAGGGGGGAGGGTTAATGATGATAATGATAGGGGTAGTAGCACCAAATCGAAGTGCTGCTGAATGTTGTGTGTGTGTGTGTAATTATGTGTTGAGATTTGCATGAAGCAGCAGGCAGCGTTTTTTGTGACACTCGATAATTACACACACACAAATTAGTGGTATTGTTCTTTTACACGACTACAGAGAAAAAAATAATTGTAGGTTGTTATTGACGACAATATAGTTGCCCACCCGCCCCGCAACCCACTCTGTTTACACCACCACCACCACCACGCGCCCCTCAGCTTAGACAATATTAGTAGATATAAAAGGAGGACTCTGTGCACAAGTGCACCAGAGTCCTCCTTCACCTCAAGGTCATCCAGGTCAACCACCCCAACCTCAAGGTCATCCAGGTCAACCAACCCCAACCTCAAGGTCATTCAGGTCAACCACACCCACCTCAAGGTCATCTAGGTCAACACAACCTACCTCAAGGTCATCCAGGTCAACCACACCCACCTCAAGGTCATCCAGGTCAACCACACCCACCTCAAGGTCATCTAGGTCAACCACACCTACCTCAAGGTCATCTAGGTCGACCACACTACCTCAAGGTCATCCAGGTCAACCACACCCACCTCAAGGTCATCCAGGTCAACCACACCCACTCAAGGTCCAAAAAAAAAATTAAAAAAAATTGAAAAAAAAAACATTTAAAACTAATTTAAAAAAAAAAAATTGAAAAAAAAATTTTAAGAAGAAAAAAAAATTGAAAAAAAAAAATAAAAAATTAAAAAAAAAAATAAAAAAACACATAAAATTGGAAATAGATGGGAAAAAAGGGAAAAAGGGAAAAATTCCCTCCGGATCCTGAACTGGGGTATAAAGGAGTTGTTCTGCAAGGAGTGGGACATTGTGTCTTAGGCAGTCGTGCCGTCAGTACGTGTGTGTCCACCAGTATGTGTGTGTGTGATTTCAGTATATTGGTTTTGGATCACTCATCTTTATCAACATCAAGAGTAAGTACCAATGCTTTTATAGTTTTATATATATTTATATTATATTCATGATTAACAATCAAGTTCAAAAGAGTAGAATTTTGAAGTAGATGGTTTGAGACTGACAATTAAATTCTAAAATGACTCAAATTGGAAAATTACAAGTTTAATTATGAATTAGGTTCCAATACATACATTCTCTCTATGGGGGTGTTCTCCTGATACTCATAAAATTCTACTGCTTCAAAGAAGGCAATAAGAACTATTTCCAATGCTGACTACTCGGAGCACTGCAAGCCATTGTTCATCAATCAAGGGATAATGACTGTTTATAGCTTGTTTGTTCTCATGTTGGCCGTGAATGTAAAGAAGAATATGAATGAGTTCATATGTAGGGAAAATATTCACACCATTATACAAGAATAGGCAACACATTGATGTGCCCTATACCAGACTCAATAGATTCAGAGAAGTTCAAAGTTGGTCTTTAAAAATATTCACCAAGCTACCCATCAGTGTGAGAGCTATGACAATAAATGCCTTTAAAAATAGATTAAAAATGTTTAACGGAAAATCCTCTTTATTCACTAGCTGAGTATTTTAATATGGATGAAGGGATATTTAACAATTATTTCTGAACATATTTATATTTCCTATTGACATTATACTTTAAAGTAATATTGTATTATAGTACATAGAATTTGAGGAATTGACGTGATTATCTGTTTAGATCTTAATTTAATTTATGGCTGACGTTTTCAATTGTATATTCTGTATACTTGAAGGAATAAACTCTATTATTATTATTATTACAAGTTACGAGTTTAATTATGAATTAGGTTCTTCGAGTTGGTGGTGTAATCCATCCTAACCTAAAAACATATAATTACAAAGTAAATCCTAGACCCCCATTCACATTCCCCCATACAGCTCCGGACCATCATCCCTAGAACATAAACAACATAGAGTAAATGACATAGTCAAAAATGACTAGTGTAATTATGAATTAGGTTCCAATACATACAAGTTACGAGTTTAATTATGAATTAGGCTCTTCAAGTTGGTGTTGTAATCCATCCTAACCTAAAAAACGTATAATTACAAAGTAGATCCTAGACCCATTCACATTCCCCCATACAGCTCCAGACCATCATCCCTAGAACATAAACACCATGAACCTCCATCCCCAACCCACGATCCCAGATACCGATTCACCACCTTCATCCCCCACATCTGTGATAGTGATTTATATATAGAGTTGAATACTGCATACCATACTAATACAATATTGTTTTGCGTTGTTCCAGTTCTCATCACTCTGCATTCAACATGCATGATGCCAACATTCAAGTCGTGCTCTGCCTCATGCTGGCTCTTGGAGCCTATTCACTGGATCCAAAGTATAGGAGTGAAGACTTTCTAGCATCCAGGGAGCATGGACTGGTACATACAACATTTTCCACATCAGGCAATGTCTGATGTCATCCAGCAAGTTTAACCACGACTTGCAACAATGTACAATGATGTCAGCAAACTGGGACTTAAAAATCGCAGGAGAGCATGAAGTGGGGAAGGAACTGTGTCACAAAATCCCCTGCGCATTGATCTGCATAATGTCTCCACCCTCATCACATTGCTGGATTTTCCTTGAGCAGTTATTACAAAGTCAGTTGAGTGTGAATCATCCTACTGTCAACATGGGCTGTCACAACATCTACATCCAGTACTTCAATCAGCAATGGCGCCAGCAGACCCTGAATCCACCATGTCCTTGCGGTGATTGCATTTTTGTCATGAGTGCAAGGTGAAGTGTGGAGCCACTCACTATCGCCACGAGTCATCCCACTATCGCCACCAGTCGTCCCACCATCACCACCAGTCATCCCACCATCGCCACCAGTCATCCCACTATCGCTGCCAGTCATCCCACTATCATCACCATCGCCCCACTATCGCCGCCAGTCATCCCACTATCGCCACTAGTCGCCCCACTATCGCCACCAGTCGCCCCACTATCGCCACCAGTCACCCCACTATTGCTGTCAGTCAACCCACCACCGCCACCAATCATCCCACCAGCTGAGGCCAAGACGGTTTCAATTTGGCAGTAGCCCTCACACACAATCAGTTATATCGAATGTGTTACCATTTGTAATATGATAATAAAGAAATAAACCCTCATATAGGTAAAAAATCACCTTACTTTACTTTCGGCGATGCAATTTCAGCGACCCCCACTCCTCCCCCTTCATGTGACTTGGCTCCACCCATCACTGCTCTTAGCCTGGATGAATCACATTGGATTACAACCTTCTCTGCTCACATTGCACAAATTATGAACAATTTCTAGTTATCTTTGCACTGCACAGTATCCTTCTCCTTAGCTGTATCCTATAAATACTCCAGAATGATTGACATTCGCTCAGTTTGATAGTAGCAGCGAAGCAGTGAACATGGCTTCTTCAAAGTCTTCAGTGTTTCTCAGCTCTGTGGTAATAAATAAAGCCTATCAATGAGCGGTTTGGTCTGTGGCTGCTGACAGAAAATCTGTGCAATGACAACCTATTAAAGACATTGGGAAAATTGATTACACTGCTGGAGAAGAACTGCTGGTGCAGGATGAATCAAATCTTGTGCCTATAACAGAACCTTTTTGTGACAATATTATGCTGGTGAAGGTTGTGGTTTGGAGGACTGCCAAGAACTGGATAAAGACGTTTTATTCTAAAGAAGGAGATGTGTGGATCATCCAACTTGTACTTGAGAGAAAAATTCTCCAAAATGCTGGTAAAGGTTTGTGGTTTGGAGGACTGCCAAGAACTGGATAAAAGACGTTTTATTCTAAAGAAGGAGATGTGTGATCATTCAACTTGTACTTAGAGGAAAATTCTCCAAAATGGGTCAGCTAAGCATGGAGTTAAAGCGAGTTGCCATACTATTGGACAGTGGAAGCAATATGTCAAAGAAGATTCTACAATTGCTTGGGGAGGACAACTAAGAGAAGTGCAGCAGAAGTACTACAATCCAGTGGGGATACCATACAAAGTAGAGCTTGCGATGTTCCCATTGCAACATTAATGGAGAGTTACCAACAATATTGGAGCAGCTTAGGAAGGACATTTTATCTTTGGACTTGGACATAACCACAGGACTTTGCTGGAATATTCAACAAGAGGTGGGATGTGTGATTTTCTAACTCCAATCATTGTTTTTGTTTCCAAGGAGAATATAAAGAAGACTATATGTAATTGTGAATAATGATGGAACTGTTGGAATTGATTGCTTGACTTGGGTTAATAATAAGTGAGAGTAAACATTTATAATAAGTTTGTTTGTCAAATGACAAGCCTGGTGTAAATAAGCAAGCTAGGTAACATATTGTAGACTTTATTGCCTGTCCAGATACAAGATTACGGGAAACTTACCTCTGACTTGGCTAAAATGCATGGTATAACTCGTTTGAAGCACAATTTCCTACCGCATTCGAAATAACTATCGCTCTAATCATTTGACCCTATTCAAGATTGCTTGTCACTCTTAAATGACAGTAAGAATTATTTCCAAAATGCAGAACATCTAGCTTAATTCTAATGTTATAATTCATATCAATGTTAGAGCTCTCAATTGCTCCTTCCCAATATTAGCCCATCCATTCATCTAGGCTCTCAAACTCTAAAATATACGAAAGTATCTTGTTTCTATTGTACACCTCTTTTATTGCAATAATGACCCGCTTGTACCTTCTGGTAACTCTTCTCCTTTTTGCACTGTCCTATTTTACTTTCCTTTTCCAGCATAGTAATGTTGTTGAATTGCTCCACTTCTGTCTGTGTGGATTGGGGGTCTTGTTTTTCCAGTTTTTACATACATCTGACAGAATTTTAGATTTTGTATTTTTGGAAATGTGTTACCATATAGCTTGTCAAGCCATTGGTGGTAATTTCACAAATAGTTTCTCCCCTTGGTAGACAAATAATTCTCTTTTGATCATTGTATGGGATTACAAAATAACCTACTTTCTTAAAGTCTTCTATGCTTTGTATGCATTTAGAAAAACATTTTGTGATACCCTTTTACAATGTACACATGTTTCAAGCCTTCCTTTTCTCCTAAAACACCTACATATGGAAATTTTCCCTTATTATTTACAGAAAATGCAGTCACATTATAAACCCCACTAGGCTCAAATTCTGCAATGTGAATAAAATATGGTTCAAGTTGCTCTCTTAACTCTCAATCTCCTTCTCAAATTCTATAAGTTATTTGTGCTGCTCTTTATGCTCTCTGTAGCCTCTAGAATTCTACCTTTCTACGTTTGAGATCAATCTCATCCAACTCTAGCTTACACTTTCTGGTAGATAGTATTGTGATTGGAGACAGAGGTTCCATCTCCTTACAGGAAAAGGTGCAAGCTTAGAGTTTAACATTGTTCTTTTCTCAAAACTTGTGGTGTTACATTACTCGTTTTTACAAGACCTAGCTCCTCTAGGTTAAACTCTTTGGATATTGTAGAGAAAACTGTGGTTGACTTGGAGAAATAAGTCTCACCACTCATTAATATAACACTTTGTATAAAACTAATATTGTCTTGTTGTCTGTATCCTCAAAAATTTCCACATAATTAATGGGTAGTAGATTAAGCTAAATGCAGAGATTACATAGGATATTATTCTATTTCTTTGTTGTGGATTGGTAGGCAGATTTAATTGTACTCCAGTCAATTCTTGGTATTGCTATTTCCCCAGTAGACATATTGTAAGAGATTGTTAAAAACAAACAACAGCTATTCTTCAAATTGTTTGTCAGTTTAGTCCACATTTTAGTTAAGGATACAGAAAATATAGGAGCATTTTGGAAATAATTCTTACTGTCATTAAGAGTGACAAGCAATCTTGAATAGGGTCAAATGATTAGAGCTATAGTTATTTCGGATGCTGTAGTTATAAATTGTTGCTTCCAAACGAGTAATACCATCATTTTAAGCCAAGCAGAGGTGAAGGTTTCCCGTAATCTTGTATCTGGACAGGCAATAAAGTCTACATATGGTTACCTAGCTGCTTATTACACCAGGGCTTGTCATTTGACAAACAAACTTATTATAAATTTTTACTCTCACATTATTATTAACCCAAGGCAGTAGAAGGAATTCAAGATCTTAGACGGGTTTTTTTGCTCCAAAACCCCCTCCCCCCTCTCCCTCCTCATCCATCCCGCCTCCCCTTCCCACGCCTGTAGGGTGGGGGGGTGTTCTAAAAATAGATTTCCCCTTCCCCTTGTCCAGTGGAGGTGAGGGGGATAAAAAGAGAGAGATATATCTTTCTCACTCTCTCTCTCTCTTTCTAAAAATAGATTTCCCCTTCCCCTTGCCCAGTGGCGGTGAGGGGGATGAAGAGAGATATCTCTCTCTCTTTTTCTCTCCCCTTCCCCTTGTCCAGGGGTGTGAGGGGGTTGAAAAGAGATATCTCCTCTCTCTCTCTCTCCCCACAATTGACTTACCATTGAATAATATAAATGACCATTTCGTTTAACACTCTAACCAACGCAATGAGTTGTCATTGCTAATCATATAGATGATCTTGAAGAGCAGGTTACAAACTTAGATTTACCATCACTGATCAATTTCATTTCCATCCAAACTCAGAAGAAGACACTTTCAGAGCAATTCAACGTATTCCATAGTAATGCTACGGGTGTAGACAAAATTCCTATTAAATTTATCAAGAATATGTTATTGCTGTTTTACCAACCATTACATACATTTTCAACAAGTCACTTGAAGAAGGCATTTTCCCTGAAAACTGGAAGTCTGCTCGGAAGTTTGCATCTATATCTCAATTTAATCATTGGAAATAACAAAATCATATGATAAGTAAATTCTAAAAAGAACATCTGTTTTATTATTGCTTTCTACCTGATTCCACTTACCTCAATAATATTGTTCTGATAATTGATAAAAAATATGTATCTATTAGCAGAAACCCGTGCTCCGCAAGGATCTATTTTGAAAACTTGACGAACTGAAAACTTGACGTAAAAAATTTTGAAGGATTGAAAATAGACCTATAACTATCCATGGTTAATTGAGAATCTATATGCAAAAATTCAAGTTTATTAGTCCAGTAGTTGAGGACGTGATGATGCGTTAAAATATTTCCTACCCGTACGTGTGGCTATAAGCAAGCTCTTTACTTTATTATGATATAGTTAACGACTGCAAGAGATAGGACTGTGGAACAGTATAGTGGTGAAACTATGATAGCACCAGAACTGTCTCAAACACAATAGTAGGTACTACATGAACTTTTGAAAGTGATTTGAAAAAAATTTTGAAACAGAACTGAAAGTTTTCAACTCTATCATTCTACCTCCATTTAGAGAGGCTTTTGTTTGAGCTGAATGTAAATCTATATACGGTACAGTACCGTATATAAAAATGAATGTCTGTTTGTGTGTTCGTTTGTTTGTTCCCTATAGACTTGAAAACTACTTGACATAAAGCATGAAACCTCTGGGAAATGTGTGTGAATATTGGGGATGGTTTCTGAACAGAAATTTTGAAATGGGGCTAATAATAATATTATTTATAATCCATTTTACATACCTATGTTTCCGATATTGTCGGCTGAGCGGCTACCGAAGAATGGTAAGATGTAAATATGATCATGATTCAAGATCATATGTGATAATATGATCAGCATCTGGCGTTACCTGCTGTATAATAACCACGACCCTGTGATTATTTTGTGTACTGGTATTAAAACGGTAGTTTGGAGTAGAAGTGTACTTTGTGTAACAGTGTAGATAAGGTTCCTTAGAAGACCTATACAAATAATATCACCTCCCTATCATTGAAAAAGTGGAAAATGTTGAAAAAATTATTCACCTCATGTGAGTTGTCATAATACATTCATCACCTAATTACTGAAGAAGACAGAATAATTTACATTCTTTTTAAATTCAGCTTAGCTTATATTCATCCTAAAATGGAAGATGGAAATAATATGGAATTCTGTGTGATTCATCGTAAATCGTATATTTCCTAGACCATCTATTGACAATCAACAACTATGAAAACATTGAATTCATCTTTGAAACACTGATTCAACCTATTTTTTTTTTTAATTCAACACTTTACTGATAGATATTACTACCAATTGATTAAGAAGAATATGTCTTCGTAATAATAATGAATGCTGAATGACTAAGCACTAGGGATGAGTATCGTAAAACAAAACATCGATGTTTTGAACATCGATGTTTTTTCATCCTAACATCGATAAGTAAAAAACATCGAACAGTAAACATCGATGTTTTGAACATCATGTTTTTAAACATCGTTACG
Organism: Nilaparvata lugens; assembly: GCF_014356525.2. Taxonomy (NCBI): domain Eukaryota; kingdom Metazoa; phylum Arthropoda; class Insecta; order Hemiptera; family Delphacidae; genus Nilaparvata; species Nilaparvata lugens. The sequence goes on along the minus strand of NW_024092157.1, from coordinate 1,948 downwards.
CCCTACGTTTTTATGGATGATACTATTAGTCCAGTCATATAAACATAAAAAGGGGGTGTGCTTGCAATTTATATTGTAGTTCTGATTTTTAATATATTATTGGGGTACATAAGAGAAGTCCAGAACCAATTTCTTCATGCAAGATTTCCTTGTGCTTGATACAAAATAGCCCAAAAACATCGTATTTTCGGTCCTTTTCCAGTTTTCAGATATTTCTGCCAAATCTCTCCCAGATTATATAATTCTGAAAAAAAATGAGATCACTCGGAACTCTCGATCTCCAATGAGTACTTTGTTATGAATTTTTCAAAAATGAGTAAATTTGAAGAAAAAATCAATGTTGATGAATTTTAGTTTTTAATCAACAATATCTTCCGATTGTTACAATTTAGATGTATATTTCAAAATCCCTCTAGGGCGTATTTTTGTGCTATACAATCTGAGATCAGGTAGAGCGCTCTATGTCATATAGATTTCCAGGTACACCTGACAACAGTGCTCCTTGTATTGTGGAAAAACACCTAATTCTCAGCTTAAACCATCATCACCATCTACTTTGTCCTCACATGATATTTCGCACAATGACCTGAGTTCATGGGGTAAGAATCACCCGTTAGATGCACTTAATTTCAGTATTTCCTAGTAGAGGGCACGCTTAGGACACCTCAGGATCAAAATTTCAAATACTTAATTTACTCTTGACACAATGCTCAGATTCATCGTACTACACTTCATTCTTCTTGGCTCGCCAAGGCGGTTCAAAATCATGCATCAAAAGTCAAATTCGGTCAAAAAATAGAAAATTTATTGTTGGAGTGTAGGTACTTATTCATATTAAATACATAGGAAATGGAAAATTTCTATATTCAAAGCAATGTATCTCGGTAACCCCTTATTGAAAAATATTACATGATCTTGAAATGTACAATAGAATTTTTCTATTCCATCTGCTGAAAACAATTCATGAAAAAATATGTTCGTAAAGTGAGATTTGATTGTTGAAAATATCCGAAATTGTAGATATTTTTCTCATATTAACGGTTTTGGCAGGTCTATGATAGCGAAAAGTGATTCAAGATGGATTTAGGCAACCGAGCTTGTTAGAATAATACTCTTGACTGGTCAGAACAAGTGAACAAAACTTGTAAAAAGGTATTCTCAGCATGCATGCATTGAGAAAATGCACGATATCCTCCCTAGAAACATTAATTATTATTGGTTCAATCTCTCATCTTCCCACATTTAATGTATTGTAATTCTGTTCTTAACGATATGCAAGTCACTCTGAATGATAAATACAGCGTTGCCAAAATTATGTCTACGTTTCGTCTACTCTCTCCAACGCCATGATCATATCACCCAGCCCACATTGCTAGTTCAACATTGAAGCTTCCCGATCAGAGCTTTTTCGAATAGTCAAGCTTGTTAGAGATATCTTGTAATACGGTAATCCGAACTATTTTAAAGATGATTTCAATTTGTCTCTGAAGGTAGGAGGATAGATGCTTCACATACTAGAACCGGAGAAAGTACTTTAAGGATACCTAATCATCGAACTACTATTTTCACAAAATCCTTCTGTCAGTGCCTGTCGTGCATGGAATACACATCCTGTTTCTATCAGGTCTATCGAGAGCCGAGCGAGCTTCAACCTGACTTTAAGAAAATATATTTTGGAACAAATGACTGAAACTGTCCGCCCTAGAACGATCACATGACAACCATCCCTCACCCATTCCATCAATATAAACCTTTAAACCATTTATAGTACGAATGTATATAGTATATATATATATATATATATATATATAGATATATATATATATATATATATATATAATATAAACTCATGTTATTTCAATTATCCACTGCATACTGCTGTTATTCTGAAATTTGATAACCCTGATCTACTTTCAGCCTACTTCATTTTATTAATCAATTATTTTTC